>NW_019524306.1:0-64508 GCF_002814215.2 Seriola lalandi dorsalis
AGTCATAGTATAGTAAGCCATAAAAAGGTCATAGTATAGTAAGGCATAAAACCTCAATAATAAAACTCATAGTATAGTAAAGCATAAAAAATTCATAGTATAGTAAGACATAAAGTCATAGATAGTAAGGCATAAAAAAATCATAAAAAAGTCATAGTATAGTAAGCCATAAAAGAAGTCATAATATAGTAAGCCATAAAAGAAGTCATAGTATAAAAGGGCATGAAAAGTCATAAAAAAGCCATGGTATAGTAAGGCATAAAAAAGTCATAGTATAGTAAGGCATAAAACCTCAATACAAAAAGTCATAGCATAGTAAAGCATAAAAAAGTCATAGTATAGTAAGGCATAAAAAATTCATAGTATATTAATGGCATAAAAAGGCATAGTATAGAAAAGCATAAAAAGTCATAAAAAAGTCACAGTATAGTAAGGCATAAAAAGTCATAGTTTAGTTAGCCATAAAAAGTTCATAGTATAGTAAGGCATAAAACCTCAATAATAAAAGTCATAGTATAGTAAAGCATAAAAAAGTCATAGTATAGTAAGGCATAAAAAAGTCACAGTATAGTAAGGCATAAAAAGTCATAGTTTAGTAAGCCATAAAAAAGACATAGTATAGTAAGGCATAAAAAGTCATAAAAAAGTCACAGTATCGTAAGGCATAAAATAGTCACAGTATAGTAAGGCATAAAAATTCATAGTATAATAAGGCATAAAAAAATCAATGTATAGTAACGCATAAAAAGTCAGTCTAGTAAGGCATAAAAAGTAATTAAAAAACTCATGGTATAGTAAGGCATAAAAAGTCATAGTATAGTAAGCCATAAAAAGTCATAAAAAAGTCATAGTATAATAAGGCATAAAAAAGTCACAGTATAGTAAGGCATAAAAAGTCATAGTCTAGTAAGGCATAAAAAAGTCATAGTATAGTAAGGCATAAAAAGTCATTAAAAAACTCATGGTATAGTAAGGCATAAAAAGTAATAGTATAGTAAGGCATAAAGTCATATATAGTAAGGCATAAAAAAATCATAAAAAAGCCATGGTATAGTAAGGCATAAAAAAGTCATAGTATAGTAAGGCATAAAACCTCAATACGAAAAGTCATAGTATATTAAAGCATAAAAAAGTCATAGTATAGTAAGGCATAAAAAAGTCATAGTTTAGTAAGCCATAAAAAAGTCATAGTATAGTAAGCCATAAAAAGGTCATAGTATAGTAAGGCATAAAAAGTCATTAAAAACTCATGGTATAGAAAGGAATAAAAAAGTCATAGTATAGTAAGCCATAAAAAAGTCATGGCTTACTATACTATGACTTCTTTTAAGCCATAAAAGAAGTCATAGTATAATAAGGCTTGAAAAGTCATAAAAAAGTCATGGTATAGTAAGGCAGAAAAAGGCATATATAGTAAGGCATAAAACCTCAATAATAAAAGTCATAGTATAGTAGGGCATAAAAAATTCATAGTATAGTAAGGCATAAAAAAGTCATAGTATAGTAAGGCATAAAGTCATAGATAGTAAGGCATAAAAAAATCATTAAAAAGTCATAGTATAGTAAGCCATAAAAGAAGTCATAGTATAGTAAGGCATGAAAAGTCATAAAAAATTCATAGTATAGTAAGGCATAAAAAACGTCATAGTATATTAAGGCATAAAAAGTCATAAAAAAGTCATATTATAGTAAGGCATAAAAAGTCACAGTATGGTAAGGCATAAAAAGTCATAGTTTAGTAAGCCATAAAAAAGTCATAGTATAGTAAGCTATAAAAAGGTCATAGTATAGTAAGGCATAAAACCTCAATAATAAAAGTCATAGTCTAGTAAGGCATAAAAAAGTCATCGCATAGTAAGGCATAAAAAGTCATAGTATAGTAAGCCATAAAAAGTCATAAAAAAGTCATAGTATAGTAAGGCATAAAAAAGTCACTGTATAGTAAGCCATAAAAAATTCATAGTATAGTAAGGCATAAAAAGTCATTAAAAAGTCATGGCATAGTAAGGCATAAAAAAGTCACAGTATAGTAAGGCATAAAAAGTCATAGTATAGTAAGCCATAAAAAAGTCATATTATAGTAAGGCATAAAAAGTCACAGTATGGTAAGGCATAAAAAGTCATAGTTTAGTAAGCCATAAAAAAGTCATAGTATAGTAAGCCATAAAAAGGTCATAGTATAGTAAGGCATAAAATCTCAATAATAAAAGTCATAGTCTAGTAAGGCATAAAAAAGTCATAGTATAGTAAGGCATAAAAAGTCATAGTATAGTAAGCCATAAAAAGTCATAAAAAAGTCATAGTATAGTAAGGCATAAAAAAGTCACAGTATAGTAAGCCATAAAAAATTCATAGTATAGTAAGGCATAAAAAGTCGTTTAAAAGTCATGGTATAGTAGGGAATAAAAAAGTCATAGTATAGTAAGCCGTAAAAAAGTCATAGTATAGTAAGACATAAAGTCATAGATAGTAAGGCATAAAAAAATCATAAAAAAGTCATAGTATAGTTAGCCATAAATTAGTCATAGTATAGTAAGCCATAAAAGACGTCATAGTATAGTAAGCCATAAAAGAAGTCATAGTATAATAAGGCATGAAAAGTCATAAAAAAGCCATGGTACGGTAAGGCATAAAAAAGTCATAGTATAGTAAGGCATAAAAAGTCATAGTATAGAAAGGCATAAAAAGTCATAAAAAAGTCACAGTATAGTAATGCATAAAAAGTCATAGTTTAGTAAGCCATAAAAAAGTCATAATATAGTAAGCCATAAAAAGGTCATAGTATAGTAAGGCATAAAACCTCAATAATAAAACTCATAGTATAGTAAAGCATAAAAAATTCATAGTATAGTAAGACATAAAGTCATAGATAGTAAGGCATAAAAAAATCATAAAAAAGTCATAGTATAGTAAGCCATAAAACCTCAATACAAAAAGTCATAGTATAGTAAAGCATAAAAAAGTCATAGTATAGTAAGGCATAAAAAGTCATAGTATAGTAAGGCATAAAAAGTCATAAAAAAGTCATAGTATAGTAAGCCATAAATTAGTCATAGTATAGTAAGCCATAAAAGAAGTCATAGTATAGTAAGCCATAAAAGAAGTCATAGTATAATAAGGCATGAAAAGTCATAAAAAAGCCATGGTACGGTAAGGCATAAAAAAGTCATAGTATAGTAAGGCATAAAAAGTCATAGTATAGAAAGGCATAAAAAGTCATAGTATAGTAAGGCATAAAAAGTCATAGTCTAGTGAGGCATAAAAAAGTCATAGTATAGTAAGGCATAAAAAGTCATTCAAAAACTCATGGTATAGTAAGGCATAAAAAGTCATAGTATAGTAAGGCATAAAGTCATATATAGTAAGGCATAAAAAAATCATTAAAAAGTCATAGTATAGTAAGCCATAAAAGAAATCATAGTATAGTAAGGCATGAAAAGTCATAAAAAAGTCATAGTATAGTAAGGCATAAAAAAAGTCATAGTATAGTAAGGCATAAAAAGTCATAAAAAAGTCACAGTATAGTAAGGCATAAAAAGTCATAGTTTAGTAAGCCATAAAAAAGTCATAGTATAGTAAGACATAAAAAGATCAAAGTATAGTAAGGTATAAAACATCATAGCATAATAAAGAATAAAAAAAAGTCATAATATAATAAGGCATAAAAAGTCATAGTATAGTAAGCCATAAAAAAGTCATAGTATAGTAAGACTTAAAGTCATAGATAGTAAAGCATAAAAAAATCATAAAAAAGTCATAGTATAGTAAGCCATAAAAGAAGTCATAGTATAGTAAGGCATGAAAAGTGATAAAAAAGTCATGGTATAGTAAGGCATAAAAAAGTCATAGTATAGTAAGGCATAAAACCTAAATACAAAAAGTCATAGTATAGTAAAGTCCTAAAAAAGTCACAGTATAGTCAGGCATAAAAAGTCATTGTTTAGTAAGCCATAAAAAAGTCATAGTATAGTAAGACATAAAAAGATCAAAGTATAGTAAGGTATAAAACATCATAGCATAATAAAGAATAAAAAAAAGTCATGATATAATAAGGCATAAAAAGATCAAAGTATAGTAAGGTATAAAACATCATAGCATAATAAAGAATAAAAAAAAGTCATAATATAATAAGGCATAAAAAGTCATAGTATAGTAAGCCATAAAAAAGTCATAGTATAGTAAGACAAAGTCATAGATAGTAAGGCATAAAAAAATCATAAAAAAGTCATAGTATAGTAAGGCATGAAAAGTCATAAAAAAGTCATGGTATAGTAAAGCATAAAAAAGTCATAGTATAATAAGGCATAAAACCTCAATACAAAAAGTCATAGTATAGTAAAGCATAAAAAAGTCATAGTATAGTAAGGCATAAAAAGTCATAGTATAGTAAGGCATAAAACATCATAGTCATAGTATAGTAAGGCATAAAAAAGTCATAATATAATAAGGCATAACAAGGTCATAGTATATCAAGGCATAAAAAAGTCATAGTACAGTAATGAATAAAAATGTGATAGTATAGTAAGACATAGAATAGCACAAAGTAATAATTGTTTTAAATGCATCATGTAACTTTGACTTAAGTGTTGTTTGTCTTTACCTATGTGTAGGACACCACTATGTTTAGGACACATCTGGAGGTACTAGTTAGATTGATGAATGTCTGTGTTTGCTTATATGGTTGGAGCCCCATGGATGGAGAATGATTTCAGGAGCTCTGAAGAAGGACGAGTAACAGCTAAGAGGCCCCACGGACATGAAGATCTCCATATCAAAATCACTTTGTCACGTACATCAGAGAGCAAAAAACGAACCAGCAACTGAACTTTTGTTACTCAGAAACAGACATGTGCCTCATGCCAGATCTGTCCTTCGTGCACAAATAAAATCAGCCCCAATTAAGTGTTGACTTATTGGTCTGATTGTGTATTCACTGTCATTAGAAATCATCTTTTCAGTAAGGCATAAAAAGCCATAAAAATGTCATAGTCTAGTAAGGCATAAAAACGTCATAGTATAGTAAGGATTAAGAGGCATAAAAAAAGTCATAGTATAGTAAGGCATGAGAATGTCATAGTAGTCATGGTGACATTTTAATGGGATTTTTCAATGGAAAATAAACCCTACCATCCATAAGCAAACCTCCACCCTTGCCCGAAAACCTTTTCCTGTGGAATCATTCTCCGACAGATATGTCCTCTTTCTAGCTCTATCTTTGAAGTGTGCATGTTAAAGTGAAGTGGATTTCACCTCCTTCAGTTAGTATGTAGTCAAGATGGAAAAAAAGATACAATACAATACATCCTTACAACTGAAAGAAGCTGCGGTGAAAGCCTGGAAAAGCATCACAAAAGAAGAATGCAAAAGTTTGGTGATGTCAATGGGTCACAGGTTTGATGCAGTTATTGCAAGCAAAGGATTTGCAACTAAATATTAAGACTCATTTGCTCACCTAAAAATTTGGTGTTCCGTTACAAATAATGCTATCTTCTAAGTTGTGTATCAGATCCAGATGTAAATACCTGGAAATAAAAACTGAAATGTTGATCTCTTGTCTCATATTCATCTTTGGATGTCAAACCCAAATGTTTTCAGTCTACAGCAAAAATACTTCCAATACTTTTGGATGGGAGTGTAAGTCTATCACTGTAGAAGGGCCTGCAAAAATTCATTCTGATTATGAAACTGAACGTAAGAGGAAAGAGGCAGAATGGAATGAAATATGTTGAGATTGTTAAGGCAAATGTTTTCATTATTAGTTAATCTGTCGATTATTTTTACTTTATTACCCAGTTTGCTTACAAGATGACAGAAAGTTTCGAGAGCTCAAGCTGAACTCGAAATTCTCTCTGTATTTTACTTATCAAAGCCATTTTACTTTATGAATAAATGGTTAGTTGAACCAAATTATCTTTCGTACAACTAATCAGTCAACTTAATTAAAACTAACAAGTCTATCTGTGCCAATTTCAAATCTGTGTAAGTTGTAGATGAAATTGTATTTCCACTGATATAGTCTTTGCTGTTCAGACTCCATGTGTTGTCATATTGAAGCAAAATCAGGCATTGTTTTTTATTGGTCCTGGTATTATTCTCATGCCTGATATCAAAAGGCTCACTGACAAATCAATCATCCTTCAAAATCAATCACCAATCCGACTGTCAAATATTCATTGAACTTCCTGCCTGTATGGTTTATATCTGTTTATATTAGAATCACGACAAGGAGGAGCCAGATATTTGAATAAATTGACGGGTTCACAGCTGAAGCTGCAGCTAAGTGTATTATTGTAGCTCCACTTCCTCAGTTAAATGTCAGGTATGTTTTGAATGTCAACTTCTGGGGTAGATACTGAAAAGCTTTTGAGTTACAATTTCTAAGGGCATCCAGTTGGGGTCCCATTTGACATTCAACTCAAAGATAGAGGTTTTTCGCCGAGCATATGTCAGTTTATGTAAATATATGAGTGTTTATACTGTTTACTAATAAGATCTATTGCAATTTTATCTTGATTAGCAGCTTTATTGGCTGAATGTTATTGAATGATAAAATGCATTTACTGCTTGAACTCAAATCAGGACCTAAATGTCTGAAAAGATTTTGTACAGAGAACGTCAGCACAGACATAGCACTGTGTAAAAGATTAACAGTAGGGACTGTACTGCAAAACAGCAGATCTAAATTAGCTCCAGGCTTTCTGTCTGAACTGTACCACTAATGTTTAAAAACTGTCAGAGTTACAGTAAAATGTTGCTGAAGCAGAGATCATGATATACCAGGGTGAAGCAAAAGCAAAATAGTAAATACATTAAAGCCGTAAAGCAGTGATGTGAGGAAAGTCTTTTCTCTGGGGGTAAGGAACCCAGAAGAACCATCAAGTCACAAAACTGCCACAAATAAACCACAGGCTAAAAAAACGGTTGACATCAGTTGAACGGCCACGAATGAGACAGCGGATCGACACTGCGCCAGAGTCAGACCTCCCAAATCTCTCCCATGTCTTCAAAAAGTGAGGCAAGTATGTATAAGTTATAATGAGCAATTACATCAGCGCAGCATCTAATGAGAAGATATGAAATACAGCCGGTTTAGACAAACTGCTGAGGCACCCACTCACACAGAGACACACACACACACACACACACAGATAAAAGAAACTATTATACTTGAGGGTGAGTCATCCAGAGTTTCATTCAAGTTAAAGGTGTAGCAGTTTAACAGTATACTAAAACATAACCACATACATTTTGAGACCCTGAGCCCAAAGCTGCAGTGCTCCTGTATGACAAGGTCCTGGTGCTAAATCTCCTGCTGTATCAACTTTTTAAACTAAATGATTTTTAAAAGAAATTAACCCTAAAAAGACCACTACTTCAATACATCTCCTGCTGTAGATACTGGAGCTTTGGCAAAACAGTTATGACAAGTCACACAAGAACACACTATTAGAAACAGTCAAAACAGACCGGGTCATTTATGACCTGCGAGGACAACAGGTATCATTTTGTGCTGCCATTAAAAAATTTAAAATGGCTTCAAAACAGTATCCTGATTAAACTTATACCAGTCTGTGATCATCCATCATAACATGTTCCTCTGATTGTAACTATAGTCAAACTCATTCAGAATTTTTACAATACCTACAATACGAAGGGTAAATGTGCATCAGTTTTTTATAAGTCGCCCCTTGACTCAAAGATGTGTTTTACTTGTTGTCACCTCACTTTTCACTGTGCAGAATGACGTATCTGCAGAGTTTGACACTAGAAAGCTATTTTCAAATTAACCGCTGAAGAGGAAAAGTTTCTCTGTGCTCACATTGAATCTGAGTTTAAGACATGAGTACAGCTTGATTTGCAGCATCACGATGAGTTTGCAGCCAGTCATATGTCCACTATAATACTTACACAAATGTGTTGTATAAACTTGAAACTTCAGGTGTGCATACACCAAGAACGGACTTTTCAGTCCATCTTGCATCCAGCTGTTAAAAGTTTGAAACTGAACTGAAACTATTTGCATATTCAAAAAAATCTATCTGAATTTGCTAAATGGATCAGATGAAGTGCTTTAAAGATTTTTTTTTTTTTTTTTTACAAGGTAGTTAAACCTTTTAGTGGAAAAACAATATCAATCATCTCACCATTTCCAATTTCCTGTCTTCACACCTGAGGTGGTGGAAATCTCTTTTGTACTAACCGTTCTTTCTCTGATATGAAGTCTGAAGAAGATCAAAAACTCAGAAGCACTGAGCATCAAATGTCTTTGTCAGGGAGCTTCAGTCACTGCAGATGAGAACACTAAACTAAAATGCAACTCTTCTTGTTAAATAGCCAAACCAGCCGTACTCAGAGGAGACGATTACATTTAATCATGTCGTTTCAGCTGCATTACACCGCTTACATTATAATCAGGTGTAAGGAATCTCTTTATGTAACTCATTCAGCAATCTCACCATAGTCAATGTCTTCACTGTTAAATGAGACTGTTAATGTTGATCCAGCAGGCTTCACATTAACACTTTCAATGTCATTACTTTTGTTTATTGGCACAGATCAATGCAGGAGTCAGGAACGCTGTATTGACCTGGTTATCTGCCGCTGGTTTACAAACATTACAAAAGGTTTCGCTTAAAGCTAGAAGAAATAAGTGTTTCATGGTTGCCACTTTGAAAATCTGTGAGGAGTTAAATATGTGTTTTTTAGGATTGCAGTGAGATACAAAGGAGGTTTCTAACAGGCATTCAGGTGCCGCATTCAGTCTCCCAAACAAAAGCCGCAGGTTCAATAGAGATTGGATTAAAGAGCAGAGACAGACTCGTGGGTTGATATTCTCCCCACTGAACAGACTGAAGAGAAGCTGAGAACACACACTGATCATTATTTGTTGTTATGAAACTTGAACTGACAAGGACCTTTATATAGTCACTGCATCAATTTAACACCATTTCGAGGCTAAAACTCTCATCGGTGAACTTCAAACAATCACTTCAGTTCATTGTTCTTTTGCATATTGCATGATGACCACACCAGAAAACCTACAAATACAAAAAACTATTCATCTGGTGTATAAATGGTGCTGGCTCAGATAGTCAAACAGACTAATGCACTGAAACACAGCGGAGGACTCTGCTGCCCTCTGCTGGGATACAGAAACAATAACTCAGACAAGGAGAGAGGGAAAGAGTTTTAAGCTCAAAATACAGGAAAAGACAAGAGAGAGGAAATAAAACCATCTTCTGACACAATCGTTAAATTATTTGTTTTTCTGCGGGGAATCACATGATCATTATTTCTGTCTGTTCTGTACATACAGCATCTGTTGTCTGCTCATCCCATAAGAGGTATCCCCCCTCTGTTGTTCTTCTGAGGTTTATTTCTTTTTTTTCCAGTTAAAGGATAGTTTTCAGGGAGTTTTCCCTTTTCAGAAAACATCTAGGGATGGAGGGTGTCACATGCTGTAAAGATCACAAACTCCTTATAGGCAAATTTGTGATTTGAGGATTTATAAATAAAATTGACTTGTCTTACAACTAGTGCCATTGCTTCTTTTGTCTCTATAGAAGTTTGACATTTTTAAACAGATTTTTGACACATTTACTGCTTATGAAGGAAAAGAAAATCTATCTGATCTGATGTAAAAAGGTGAAAAAAATAAAATAAAATCTTTCTTTAACAGATTTACACCAGGAATAAAGCGCTCAACCAAAAGGCACTCAGAAAAGAAGATTCTCCCATCTACTCTGCCTTTCCTTGTTAATACAGAACTGACTGAAGATTTGTCATTAACTCTCTGTTCCCAGCAGCAGCTCATATCCTGAGTATTACAGTGGACAGGTCTAATATGCTGGTGCTGTTTCTAATGCGTAAACCCACCTGATTTTTGCAAGCACCAGCATCTTTTCCTCCATTTTCCCCACAGTCACGCAGCAACCCTGTGCTTACTCTCTTGTTGGCTGCATACTAGGACTGAATATCAAATGCCGCTGTGCTGCTACATAATTCAAACGGCAAACCTTTATTATTCTGGAGTAATGTGTTTTCTTCCTAGCTCTCAAGACTACTCATGAGATTGCAGGGAAAATGGTTAACTGGCAAACGACCAAGATTATAAATTGAAAATCAGATCAAGAAGTGACCTTGAGCTTTACTGGAACTGGAAATGTTGCCCATCATTTAAGGTAGGATGTCATGGTAACACCTGAGCAGCAAATACCGAAATTGCAGCTATGCAGGAACATTTCATTAAAAACATTAATTATTTAACATGTATACAAGTGCATGTTTCATGTTGGCTGCATACTAAAGACTGTCTTGATTAGAAACCTCCAGATTGAGTGACCCAGAGCACTTTGCAGTTAATTCTCTCTGCATTGTGTTTCACTGCCACAAGATGGCAAAATAACCATCTCACCAGACCCCCCTTTACAGTGCCAAACAATAAACATCAGATAAATGATCATCCCAACCGCTGTACTCCATTATCTAAACATCACCTTCATCAATAAAGGTAAGACAATCAACCTGAGAAAAAGCTTTCCCTCCTCAACCTTCCCATCTCCTTCATGCCAAGTCAAAACGTTCAATCACTCTGCACAGGGAGTAATCAAATGGATGATGGTGCTGAATCTTGTTAAAAGATGAATAAACGTCAGTGTCAAGCTGCGGTAATGCGCCTTGGCAATCTGTACTGCATCTCCTCTTTCTCTCTGCTGTTGTTCTTTAAATAACAAGGAGAGCATCTATGAAGGCTCTAATGAAATCTGGTTCAAGCCACAGGGCAGAGCCGAGAAACAGGCGGGAGGAAAGTTCAAAATATTAGATGTGATGGAGAGCAGTAAAAAGAAGTTGTTTTTTTTAAAACAATTAGTTATGACTTTAAAACCCTTAAGTAGAAAGCTTTAGTAGAAAGCAGAACTAACCTTTTACAGTATGCATAATTACTAACTGCAGGTGTTAATGGTCTGAAAATAAAGCTACACATTAAATGTAACAATGTGAGAATAAAGTGCAGATCAGGAAAAATTTTCACATATGATTTATGCATTGACAGCCAGAGTAATTTACAGTGGACACTTGTAGATTAGTCTACAGTTACCTTTAACTTCCTTTTTTCTTACAAACTGATAGATAATTGTCCAGTTTTATGGTGGATTAAAACCTGCACCAGCAACCTGTAAAACAACCTGTAAAAACAACAAATTTTCACTTTTCCAAATTGATATTGCAAACGTTAGCAGTGTTGCTATTTACACACTCAGCAGACACGGATCAACATCATACATTTTAGCTGCTACACTCTTCACTGTGTTCGCTAGAAACTGACTGTGTTTGTCTGGCATTTGGTGCTAAGCAGGTAGCGTACAGTGGGTTTATCAAAACTTTTTATCTAACAACAGTTGACTGCTGCATCTGGAATTGATGCTGATAAGAGCTGTGAGAGTGAACCAAAACAGTAAATCTGTGGGCTGGAAAACCAAAACAATGAGCTGAAAAGCTCCAAAATGCTCCCTAGAGTTAGAGGGTGATAGATCTCTGTGGGTTCATCGCCAAGAACGACACCTTTCACAGTCCTATAGTAATTTTTTCCATTGTTGACACTCAATCAACATGTTGTGCAATATGAGGTCTCATTGTAGCTACAAGCTAAATGTTTTTTTGGCTAACACAAACATTGTTCAGGCAGTGTTCCTTTTGGGGCTCTGTAAGAATACCATCAAATCATCCCACAAGGTCATTTTTATAATTTCCTCAAAGTCTATAACTAATTTTTTGACAGTCATGATTTGGCATTACCCATTGGTGGAGAACAGTATCCTAAAAAGCTCATACTTCGGTTGGCAGAAACATACTGCAGAGGCAGGAATGTCAGTGCAGGTGGTTGGGCTGAGGCCCCCTGAATCATAGCTGCCATAATACTGTCTGAAATATCTTGGAAGGAGGCAAATCACTATTATGAGCTGCCCTCCCTTTTCTGCTCTTAGTTGTGCAGCATGAAGTATGTTGAACAGCTTGACAATTAGCTGTAAATGGGCTGACACCACAACGCCGTTAATACCCATTTTACACTCATATGTCAATGGAAAATGATCATTAACATGACAGATTAAATCTCTGTGCTCCTAGATTAGACTGCTGTGGCCACAGTAAATCCTTTGTGGAGTTAAGTCAGGGAGCTAATTCACTGCTCACATCATGGGTAAAATGTCCCTACTTGCTTCCTGTACAATGTTTTGAGGTTAGATTTAAATGCTTGTTATAAGATCTGATGCAAGTGTTTAACAGGCTGTTTAACAATGCAGACTTATGACAGGTAAATGACACAAGTTTAATATTTGACAAAGAGGCTATTATGAGCGGATGTGGCAGTAAATGCTGCTGAGATGACTCCTGCCCCATTAATCTTCATCTTGTTATTCATAGCTGAGGTTTCCAATATTCTGTTATGTTTGAATAATAGAATGACTGAGCCAAAGATCACTGTGATTCATGTGACAGAGGTCTTTCAGAAATGTGACCTGTGTTTACAAAAAGGCAAAATGAACAACCTTCGTCCTGTCATCACTGTTCTGACACTAGCAGTAGGTTTTCAGCTGAATATTCTGTTGCTACAGCAACCCCTGCTGGCAAAGTTCCATAGCAGTTTAAGTGACATTGTTAACATCTGCCTTTTTGTCGGATGTGTGTGACCAAGCTAGAGCTGAAGTAATTAGAAGAGTTGATTAATCACTTGGTCCATCAACAGGAAATTAATTTCGATCACATTTAGAAAATAAAAAAAAAAAAGCCAACATTTAGTTGTTCCACCTGCTCAAATGTGATGATAGAGAGCTGTTCTTTGTCATATACGATATAGTTAGAGAAGATTTTTGGACTGTTGGTCTGGTGAATCACTCTTTACATCATTTTCTGAAAATTTATGGAGCAAATTAATCTTTGACTCAAGAAAATAATCGCAGATGAATTAAATAATCATACTAGCTGTTCTGCAACTGACAATTGGTTTGTCGGTATAGCGACTCCTGCTGACAAAGTTCAATAGCAGATTTGTGTCTTGATTTATCACCATTTCTATTTCCCATTTTATATTTCTCTTACTATGTCCTTTACCAGCAAAAAATATTCAGAAATCTCAAGGTGCTTAAATGCAACAGTTTCCCTGTTTCTATTGGAGTAGCTACTCCAAGTAGCAAAGCCATGTTAACCTAACCCTAACCCTCAAAACCAGGATAAGACCTTATATAAGTCTCTGAAAACAGGACAAGATAAAACCAGGATACTCCAAAAATCTGATCATAACCAAGACTCTAGCCTGCATTTAAATGCACTAATTGCGACATCTACTATTTTGTAATTGGACAATTACCTGTAAGCTATTTTGTGACTGTTGTTGACTGTAATTTGAGATAACTAAGTAAGCAATAATACCAGTTGTCTAATGTGTTGCTAATATAACATTCAAAATAATTTAAAATTTACTATTGGGTTAACTGTTATGTGCTTTATTCTTTACTTATTATTATTATTATTATTATTATTTATCTTAACATAGTCTATATTTCTGTAGAGCCAGTTTTCTGTGTCAGTAGCAAATCTTTTTCATCCTTATTCCAGCTTTTATTAACTGTATGTTTTTAAAGTTTCACAATTGTTTCCCAAAAAAACTTTAGGAAAAATGTTATCTTCAACCTTTATTGTAAAATCTGTCTCATTGTGATGCACTTACACCCACAGGGTAGGAAGACAAAATACTAGTAGTAGTAGTAAAACACTTCCTCAGATGCCATTGAATAAAAATAATTTTAAATCACCAACAATGTGATAATTTCCTTGGAAACCAACTTTCTCTCAACATGTGTCAGTACTTTGTACTTTGACAACACACTATGACTCACTGTATTTACAATATGTGCTACTTTCTACATGCAGGATAATAATGTCAGGTGAGTCATTGGCATCTCTGCGTTCCATCTTATGGGTTTATAGCAAAAGAACTGACTTTGTGCAGAAAGCATGAATCTAGAAAGAGACTGAAATATTTACAGCTGCTGTTTTAGATAACTGCACGTGTCTCAGCTACTAGAACAAAAGCCAGTGCAGCTGCAGTTGACAGTACTCTTACGTAAACTCAAATCATTTATTTTTCCAAGGTGTTCATGGGAAGAAGCCGAATAAACCACCAAAAAGCAAAATGCAAGATATGGAAAGATTAACTGCTTTTTAACAGCTTTAGGACTTTTATTACAATATTGTAATAATTTTAATTTATGTAGCAGTTTGCAAAGTGCTTCAGAGGGATTAAAACAAATGCAAAATCTTTCCTTTAGGGTGGATTTTTTCCTTTGAAGCTAATAATCAGCATTTTAACTAGATCATTAAGTCATCTGCTTTCCATTTAGGACAGCAAAGCAAGGCACCAATGTTTCAATCTCTGAGCCTCACACTTTCACCCACCCCTCTTCCTCTCAACCTGATTCACGTACATCTACGTCAGTGTCTCCTGGTCTCACTGATAAGTGTGGTCTAGACAGTCAGACAGCCCCTCTCTGCAGCAGGCAGGAATTCATGAAACCCCCCTCCTGGGATCGGCTCAGTTCCAGCTCTGTACTGTGTGACCCACTTATTTGACAGCAGCTCTGTTAAAACTTTCAGAAGCGATGACTGCTTCCCTTGCTGGGCAACAAGAGCAAAAGCAAGAGAAACAAAGACAGTGAGAGAGAAAGCCTGCCCGCCTTAACAGCGTCACTACCACAGATTTGTTTCTGAGTCTGCTGGCACACAGACGAAGGTTTAGAATTAGTAATGAATGAATGATTTATTTCATTCCATTTCCTATCTTGCAAGTAGCAATTTGCTTTTAATTCACTTCACAACGGCAAGAAAATTGACTTTTAGAGCCTTGAAAAGATATTTAATCCATCACAGTAAGCATTTGCTACACTGATCAGCCCACTATTTAATGCAAGAAAATGGCCACTGGACTTAATTATGCCCATGTTTACTTATCTTTTGTTCTGTGGGTTGAATTTCCTGAAAACAAAAGCTCATAATTTTAATGGCAGCTGACTCTCAAAATTACATCTTGAAGGTTTTTAATTGCACGCACAAACAAGGATATGGTCCCTGCCTACAATCAGGGCCGTCTAGTAAAAACCATGTACCTCCAAGATGGACACTTTTCATGAACAGCAGAAAGAAAAAGCTTTGTAACAATGCATTTTTCAGATAATCGGATATATTCATAAATGGTTTAACTACCTTTAAATCAATTTTATTTATATAGCCCAATATTACAAATCACAAATTTGCTTCAAGACCTTACGTAGGAGAAGTACAATTGTTTCTACCAATAAAGCAACACTTAACCCCACAGCTTTACATATTTGGTGATGATTTTACTGGACCACAAAGAAACGCACTGTTATGTTATAGTAATGTAACTCTGACTAAAAAAAACATAAATAAACTGCAGGAAGTGAAGTTTTCACTGTGATGGACTGCCTGCAAGTTTCAAGTCTGTTGAATTCATTCCCTAATGTGCTGAAATAAATTGAACAATGGCTACCTGGAAAAGCAGGAAGCAGGAAACCAATCTAAAAATGTACTTTGACAAATGTTAGCAGTACTTAAATGAATAATGCATAATATTAATAAATCAGGTGGTTTGTTAACAAGGCTAAGGATAGGAAACAAAGAATTCCCCAGTCTGATTAAATGCTCTCTGGTGAACCCTGGTCAACTAATGGTTATAACGTATAAATGCAGTTTCATTCCAGCTGATGAGCTTAAAGTCATATCATATGTCTCCCAGTGTTTCTGTTCTGAAGCCATGCCGTCACTATCAAATACATGCAAGAATCTATGTCCTACACACACAGGCCTTACTGCATGCAGCTGCAACCTTGGACAGAAACACCAGCCAAAGAAAACGTGTACAATGATATTGTTCACAACCATCCAACCAATCACAGTCTTGACAACAATCTGTAAAGTAACTTGTCAGAAACACTCTCCAATATCAGGAAAAATGCAGTTAGAAATCGCACTAGACAATATTTCAGTATCTGCTCAATTAATTGTGCAGTTCTCAGTCACACAACTGGCACACTAAAAAACCCAGATCTCTAACACGAAAACAACAGCAGAGAGGAAGAAGAGCCTGAGGGAGAGGTGATAATTGACAATACGACATGCTGTTTCTCACCTCAGCACCATGGGACAGACCCCTTATCCTGAGAGCCGGGGAGGGCTCGGCTGATTGTAGAGGAGTCAGACCTCCGTTCTTCAACTGCTCCCCTGAGGGCGACTTTGGTACAGTCCACACAGGAACACCATCTGAAAAAATAACAAGTCAGGGTCAGAGCCGACTACCGGCTTTAAGTTAACAACGGGGGGGGGGGGTTAGTTGGGATTTACTACTAAATGGTATATATATTTGTACTGTTGAACTGTGTGCTTGATTTTGGGTGAGCAGAATCAAAGAGGAACTAGGGAGACTCACACAACACTCTATATCGTATTTATTTCCCCCAGTTAATATTAAAGATCTCATAAATGGTATTAAACTGGGGACGTGTTGACAGAGGCTAGACACCAGGAAATTGTGTGTGCGCTTGTATGTGTCTGTTTAAATTTAATATTTGCTATCCATGAACAATAAAATGTTCTGCAAAAATATAAGAAATCTACACTCATACAATGAACCTTGACACAACTTCAGTTGTTTCCAGTTATTACAGTTACATTATTAGGCAAATCAATACATAATCTGATAGTCGACAAACTCTACTGTCTACTTCACCTGGAGGGAATGGACCATCAGAGGTGATGATTGACATAGTTTGCAGTGCTGTTAAGAAAATTACCTTTAAATGACTTTCAGTCAGTGTTGAGATGGGTATAATTGATATGACTTTTCCTCTTACCACATTACAAAAGTTTGTTACCGATTCATCAACAAGACTAAGAGTCTATAGCAGCAGGATACTTCCTCTAGGGACCATGAATATCTGTACAGTATTCAAAGCAATCCATCCAATAACTGTTGAGATATTTTAGCCTTGCCAAAAATGGTGGATCGACCAACCTACCAACAGACGCTATCCCTAAAGCCATGCCACTAGCTCCACTATCAATGTGAATCGAAAAGCAGCTGCAAAAGCTACAACTCACAGGTTATACAGTATTAAGTTGAAAACAAGAGAAAAATGTGCATAATTACACCAGGGCAATAATTCACTGGTATCTACAGTAAATCTACAGTTGCCATATTGTGATATATAGATACGAAGAGTATTTCTTCTGCATTGTCATATTGATTTGAATCATATCACTCATCTAGGTTTCACTAATTTGTAATAAGGTGTTCTAAGCTTGAATTGCAGGCTCATAAATTAAAAAAATTATATAAAAAGTGGTAAGGTGAAAAGTTTACTGAATCATGATGACTCATGCCAAACACTTGAGGAACAATAGTTGCAACACTGACTAAAAAAGCTCTTCACAGAATATTTGCTGCACAGTATTAAATAAAACAGACAAATTCAGTCACCACCTCTAACAGCCTTCAGATATGCCATCAAATATGTCTAAGTCAGGGCCATTAAATTGTCAGGTGTTTCTGATAATGTTTTGCTTCTCCTGTATGAACAGACTCATCACAAACTGTTTAAAGATAACAAGATTTGCAACTGAAACTAATATTAAACAACCTTAAACCAACCTGTAGGTAAAGATTTTGCTACCAATCTATGCTCAATATCCCTAAAAGACTAAGTGAAAACATGGTTTTAGAAATTTCTGCAAATTGAAAAAGCATCATCATTCCAGTGTCGTCATGCTGAAAGATGAACCGTCACACAGTCTCAGGTTGCTGGCACTCTGGAGCATGTATTTCTTCAAGAACCTGTCTGTTTGGCTGCATTCATTAATTCTGACCAGTCTCCCTGTTCCTGCCGCTGAGAAGCACCCCCATAACATGATGCTGCCACCACCGTGCTCCAAATTGCTTGGAGTTGTGCCCAAAGGGTTTAATTTTTGTCTCATCAGTTGAGAGAATCTTTTTCCTCATGCTCTTTGAGTACTTTAAAAAAGCCATTCGGTGAACTCCAAAAGGGCTGTCATATGCCTTTTATTCAAAGCAGCTTTCATCTAGCCATAAAGGCCTGATTGATGGAGCGCTGCTGAGATGGTCGTCCTTCCAGCACGTTCTCACATCTCTGCAGAGGACATCTGACGCTCTGTTAAAGTGACCGTTGGGTTCTTGGTCACCCTCCTCACCAAGACCCTTCTTGTCTGGTTACTCAGTTTGCTCGGACGACAAAGTCTAAGAAGAGTCCTGTTGGCGCCAACTTCCTCCATTTCAAAATCATTGAGGCCACTGTTCACCTTGGAACTCTCAAAGCTTTACAAATGGTTTTATACCCCTTCTCTGATCTATGCCTCATGACAGTTTTATAGACAAGTTTTATTGTGTAGGTTTACATGGACTTCATGGCTTCGTTTTTGTCCTGAGATGTAGTGAGTTGTGGGACCGGTGTACACAGGTGTGTGGCCTTTCTAAACTATGTCCAATCAGTTAAATTTTCAAGGTGGACGCCAATCAAGTTATAGACACATTTCAGTTGTTGATATTCAATAGGTTTCTAAAATAATGTTTTCACTTTGTAATTATGGGTTATTGAGTGTAGATTGATGGGCAAAAATGTCCATTTATCCTTTCAAAATTAAATCTACAGTACAATTAAGTGTGCAAAAAGTGAAGGGGTCTGAATACTTTCTGAAGCAACTGTACATCACGGTAGCAGATCCCATTTCAAAGTGCTGTTGGAGCAGCACCAGAGACCCTTCTTGTCTCCAATCCCAACAGTCAAATTGGGTTAAAAGTCTAATGCACCAGGAGGCCGTTCTTTGATATCCATTAGTGGAAAGCAAGCTGTGCTGACACAAGTCGACATGCTGGTGAGCCCGAGGCAAGTCTGTCTCGACAGAATGTGCTGAAATAGCCCTCAGGCCAGGCCTCTGCTTTGGTCAACTGCATTTGACCGACAGAAACCTGGAAAAGCGTTAGCGAACCCCCTCCAACGACACCAGACTATTGTAGAGCGGAGACATGGCCGGGATTGGCTCTGCGCGAAAGCGATTGAGGTTTGAGTGAAATGTAAATAGAGTGAAAATTGAATTCGAGGTACTTCTTGAAAAGGTTATCCTCAAGACATTTGGAGGTTAATGGGTTTCTGAGATTTCATTTCAAGCAAGAGTTTTAAGGGAAACATTTCAGGAAATAGTTCAGGTGTTTGTGCTGTAATAATGACTTTTCCACAAGTAAATAGCTGGTTTACAAACACAATTAATGTTACATCTAATTTGAGTTTCTTAGAGATGTCACAATAAAGCACCAGAAGTAGAAACACTCAGTGAGCAGGGATGTTTGGGCCATTGGATCAAGGCATGCAGGTGAATCAAAAGGCTGTCACAGATCAAACAGTGGTGAGACAAACATTCATGCAGTGGGAATTTCCAATGGCTTCACCTTCCATTTCTGGGCTGTGACATCAAGTCAGATTTTGTGATGCTTTCACATTCAGCTCTTACCCTGCATGTTCCTCTTGTCCATTTTATTTTCTTTTAAAATAAGACATGCTATTCACTTCTCAACTCAATTTTCATGATGCATTAAATTCATTTTGTTAAGCTGCAAGGGGACTAGTTTGCAAAGTAAATTTCCTTTATGGATTTTCATTCCCTTAAAGGAAAATGTTCTGCTTGTGTGGTTGAAAGACAGAGTTGGGCTTCAAGCTCTTTATGGCAGTGACAGAGGGAAGGGAAGGGAAGGGGGGAATCCAGAAAGAGCTGGAGTGAGCAGCTAGGATCCTTTGTGACATCAGCTGATAATATGCTGTCTGGTTTGTGACTGGCAGGTTTTTGGTGTTTACAAAGATCCTTTAAGTTCCTGAACTTTCTTTGCCATTACTAGAGCTGACACAAACAAGCTGCTCTGGTTTTGTAGCAACAGGAGCCTGGGGGGAGAAAACGTGCCAGCCAAACTCAGTCCAACCTCATGCTCGACTTTCTATCAAAGAGTTTTCTTGCCCATGCAGTGGCAAAGCTTTCCTATGTCGGCGTAACAATACCATTCAACCAACCAACCGACCAGCCAGCACTCCCTGTTATCAGCTGCAGCAAATCTGGATGCTGCCCATGCTGGTGAGCCACACTACCAATCACTTGGCAAAACCGAGGATCCTAAAAAAAAAAAACTCCTCACTGAGGTGTGGGGGGTACATGCCGGAAACGGGGAGAAGCTTGACCCCCGCAGGACTTATCAGCCAGGCAGCGTAATGAAAGAGATTTGTACTTGCGGCCCGGTGGTCCCACTCCACACCACCCCCTATCTGATGAACAGGTACAGGGCAGGGTGACTGCTGGCGCAAAAAGAAGACCAACAAACTGTGAGGACCAGCAGATTCTGGATGGGATCCAGCACCCACCCAAACCCAGATCCCAAAAGGCCTTTCCCCAAGTCATAGATGGTGGTGGACCACATCTTCTTGGCTTACAACATGCACCTGTAGGACTTAAAAGATGGCTCTAAAATATTTGTAGCTTGCTACTTGGGAGGATTACAGCTTGCATTAGTTTGGATTAACAGCCGTTACAATGGATTCCAATGGGAACCAAGAATCACAACAAAAACATGCTTCAAACCATCAATTTTTCACTGCTTATCTGGGTTCATGTCATGGTGGCAGCAGGTCAAGCAAGGTAGCCCATGTGACCTCCTCCCTCGTTATGTCCCCCAGCTCTTCCTGGGGGACCAAGGTGTTCTTATGCTAAATATTGGCATATGTCATCCCGTCAGCATGTCCTGGATCTGCTGCAGATTCTCCTCCTGGTTGGACTTGCTTGAAATATCTCCACAGAGTCACATCTGGGAGGCATTCGAATCAGATGTTCACACAAACCAACTAATGGAGATCCTGAGTTCCTTGCTTGTTTGAGCTGTCTCTAAGGGTGTGTTCACACGGAAAGCGAGGTGTGAATGTATACGGAGTAAAAGGAAAGACAAGAGACGAGAGCGGGCGAGAGTGGACGCGCTTAGAACGGGGCAACATGAACTGAGAAAGACACATCCACACTTTATTTATATAGAGCGAAAGGCAACTGTAAAGAAATACCAGAGGGAACTGGAGTTCAGCTGTTGTATTGACCATTTGGGCCTGAATCAAAGCTGCCAGACCAGGTCCAGGTCCAAATTCATTTTGCTTTCTGTCTGAACACACCTTTAGGGTGTAACCCACCACATTGTGAAGGAAACTCATTTCCAGCTTTAGTATCTGCCACTATCCTTATGAAAAAGGAACAAAAAAACAGAACATTGCTAAACAACCCCTACAGCATGATCCATTTCCTCAGTATAATTCAAACAATCCTCATTTCGCTAATAAATTGTTAAATGCACAACTTCCAGCAGGCGAAAGTGTGAAGTAATATCACTTTTAGAGCTTTATTAGCCATTTACTACCATTGACCATTCCCGAACACTACTGAATGGACCTTGTGGTGACTTCGTTCTGTCAACAGCAGATTAGATGATTATGCTGCAGGTGTTTGACATGTTTCTGTGGGTAAAATGACACATTTTTTGTCTTAACTAATGGGTAACCGTTGGACCCATTGTAACTGCTGTGAATCCGTGACCATCTTTCACAAAAGAAGCAAGCTATTAACTTTCAGAGACACCTTACAAGCCTACAGGGAGTAAGTGTGTGGTACTCAATAGATTTTCAGTGGAGTATTACTTTAAAATCAGCTCTACTCCTCTTTCCTGGAGAAAACATGGTGCTGCTGTTTTGAGCAACCTCGACACTATAAATGGATTATAAATATTCCTCTATACGTGGGAAAACAGGATTAGTTCACAGCATTTGATGGATTTCACATTATTTTAACCTGTATTTGGGGTCTATCGTCCACCTTTAGGAAGTGTTCGCTAATCCTAATCCTTGTTGTTGTGCCAATAGAACCACCCTCAGGCTTCAAATGGTTTAAATCGAAACAACTTTATTGGATTCATCGTGATCTGGCACAGAGAGGGTTAAACATGGCAGAGGTCTGACATTTTAGGCACCAGTGTGGATTCCTTTGGCAAAGACTTAATCCTTTGAGGAGATTTAGAAGTGCAAAGTATTAGTCATTATATTTAGGTTTACTCAGTCACACATAACCCTGATCTTTTCTGACATGCATGTAGGAGACAATCTGAAATGCTTTTAAAGATTTTGTAAACAATATTGACGAGAAATTCATGTTCATACACACTTCACATTCATGCTTGTACTTGGCACAACCATTTTGAGGGACTATTGGCATTTCAATGCATCTGATGACACTGAAGAAACACAGTAATGGATGGAAAACAAGACAAGAACAACACTAATAACTACAAACTATGACAAAAACGTGAACGGAACAAAATAAAACGAACACTTAAACACAAATGTAACATTCAACAACATTTACTACAAACATTGAAGTTCATAGTACCCATCAGGCAGGGACAAGAGCCACAGTCCAGCTGCCCCAGCTGGCCCTTGCCACTGATGCTGGGCTCTGGAGGAGGGAACTGGAAAGACAAGGGGGATGGGGGAGATGGAGGGGTCGGGGGCTCCAGTAGCAGCACTGGAATGGGGCCCAGGGCGGACTCACCGGAGGGGGCTCCGTGGGTGGCGTGGTTGCGCTGCAAGGCCTGGGACTGAGGTGCCGCCTGGCTGTGGCTCTGGGTCTGTTGTAGGATGTTCAGGCACTCTCCCAGGCAGCTAAGTGTGGCGGCCGACGTGGCTTTGAGCAGTAGCAGGTCCTGGTCCAGGCAGGAGAGGGGCCCTTTGGTGGGTAGAGAGTCAATAGACTGAACCAGGTTCTTCTGTTGGCCCTCTGCCTGGGACATCACCTGGGGGACAACAGTGATGAACAGCATTAAAATATGCAGCCAACTGTTACATTGATGAGATACTGATGCAAACGTACGGACCTTACTCACAGGTAGCAGTATGGGTGCAGACACACAGTATCAGAGGTTATGAGTCCTGTAACTGCATCTCTCAAACAGCCTTACCAAACAATATTTAAAACCATAATGCAACATTAATAACAACTCATGGCCAGGAAACCAGTACAGTATATCATTCAATGGAAAAATAATTGTTTGATATTCTGCCCTGCATTTAAGGGATAAGGCTGGTGCTAGTGTCAGTATTCCTTTTTGTAATCACTAAAACAAGACCAAACCCAACATGATATAGCCTATTTCTTAGTGCCACAGACCTTCAAACACAACAACAAGCCCCACAGTTGCACTTTATTGCGATAAACATGTGAGCTGTTCAATCCCTCGTCATAAATATTCACTAGTACAGCTAATGTGTATTAATCCACAGTAAAAAATAATCCCCCACCAATACACCATTTACTCTAGTTTGAGTAAAGTTTGCTAAAAACTACAGTGCCCAGCTGTTTTTGGAAATTATTTGGTCTTTTTAGATGTTGGCACTTTAGGTCTATGACCTGTTTTTAAAGGATTATGTCTTCAGTAGGAACAAAGCCATTTAGAGTTACACTTACATGTTGTTAGTTTGGAAACTAAAATAAAACCATCCGTACCCTTTAATGTCCTTTTTACAGTATATTCATGAAATGCAGACATAATTAGTCATCAGGCTGGTGTTACATTGTGATAAAATGTGTCAAGTCCTTAAAAAAGATTTGTTTCTTAGCTTGTTGAAACAATGAAGAGGAAACCAGGAATCGTTTTAATTACTGGACTTTTAAAGTTACTAATTGGTCATCAAGGGGAATCTCTAAATGTTACATTTTTATTCATATTTTGGGAAAATGACATGCAATATCTTTGTCAAATTAAACTAATATTCAAAGATCACAGAATTTAGAGGTTGAATGGATGGACAATGTCCACTGACATAGCCAGTAATGTGGATACCCGCGTGACACATGCAATTAACATTTCATACAATCTTCAACCTTCTCAGATGCCTCTACTGGTGTCGTCGTGACAGAGTGAGAGAGTGACACAACTTATCATTAATTCTAATAGCATCACTTCAGTCTTGACTACAGGCAACAACTGATCCACACAACCATCTGCTCTAAGACAACAGTGCCAAAAAAAGAAAAAAAAAAAGAAACTGCTAAAACTCTTCAAACAAGAAAAGTTCTCCCCCGTGCTCACACAGATACACAGAACATTTCTTACTCTGAGAATTATTTGTGTGTGACTCACCTATCAGAGTCTAAATGTATCACAAAAGGAAGAAGACAAAGTTGGTTCTCGCTAGCGGGTAATAAGCTTCTCTCGGGGCTAATGAATCTGGGTTGTTTATCAGCCTGGAAATGTTGTATTCATTAATATTGTATACACTCACAAACACTCGTCCTCCGCACTCACTTCAGTAGCACATCTGTCTCCCTGCATCAGCACACAGAGCTATTTTGGAATCACTGAGCTTTTGTGGTGGGGTTATGTGGCACAGACATTCATGTAAAGGAATTTAGTTAAAAAAGCAAAGAGCTTGTCCAATTATTCTGCTATTTACTCGGGTCGCATGTTGAATTCCTCGGGCAGATGGAGCTCAAAATTGTTTCCAATGCTTGTTGAAGAGTCTTAGTGTTCAGCATGCTGATACCCATCGTTTTCTCAGTGGCTTTCAAATAACCAGGACTTCCTATTTCATTTGGCTTCTGTGTTTATGTGGCTTTTTCATGATGGACATGATTTTACTGCACTGTAGGAGTTCATACAGGATATGATCATTTATTAAGTTCATTACATCAACATACAACAATCGTCATGCCTATGTGTTAAATTAAATCTGGCCAATCTGTTGCAGCATGCTTGAGAACACATGTATATTTGGAAAATTCAAGTTTTTCTGAAAAAGTTGAGAGTGTCCTTATGTGCAAACAAATGCACACAACCATAAGACTGAGGGAGTTAGAAAAGCTATTTATTGAAGCCATTTTGTAGTAAATTTGACTTTTAAATACTGACAATACGGATGGACGGCTGACATGGCTCCAGAAATTTCCAAAAGATGTTTTGATACTGTTCTCACCATGAAAAATTATCATTAATAAGTCACAGTATAGTGTGACCAAAACTGGATATATTATTATTTATTTTCATTTTTTTTAGACAAATTTGGATATTTGAGAGTTTTTAAAAATCTGATAATGAGGAATGATGATTTGTGACTGGACTGCTGAGCAGGATACTTCCCAGTCAAGATGCCAGTGTTCTCTAGTGTAAACTAAACTATGTCAGCTTATCTTTGACATGTCTGTACTGCAACCTCTTGTTATCAGCTGACATATAACAGAGATAATGATAATCTGTGATTAGCTAATACCGGCTGATGCAACGAGCCAGCTGAGCCAAGCCGAGCCGTGGTACAGGTCCCTATCGTACATATTTTATTGGCGGAGCTCTGATTTGTAGTACTTTATCTGCTGTGGATCCAAGCTGACCAGTTTCATGGTTTTTGTGAAGAGACTAATTACTTTCCACAACCACATGTTAAGTCTAAATGATGAGTTTCATAATAAACAGATACATTTTGGGTGCGGCACTACTAGTACATACACTCACATATTGATATTGAGGTTATGATATAATGGTAACAAAGATGCAGAACTCTCAGTGTCACTGACTTTTATGTAGAGTAGGTATCATACAACATGAAAATGTAGGCTGAAAATAGAGACACAGAAGAATTAGAACAGCATCTGCGTTGCATTAATGATACCAGAAATAAGAGCTGCCTCAAGGTCTATGTTCACTAAAGGGGGCTTTAGCTGGTGGTAATACAAGTTGCTGAGCAAATGTGTTGCTATGCAACCTTAAGTAACTGTAAAAGACCCATATGGTCAGAAATAATGCAGTTTACTTGGTTTTGTGGTTCTCAGTAAAATGTATATAAGCAAAAAAAAAAAAATCTTGATATAAGCAAAACATGGCATTTTTCCACAAACATGGAAAAAAGCCTGTGGTGGAGAGGAGTACCACGCTTTAGCCAAGAGAGACACAAATACAAGAGAGAAGATAAAGAGAGAGAAACATCTAATGCAAAAAAGGAGAAAACCAAGCATACATGAGGTAAGGAGGAGTAAAAGCCAACTATGAAATGTGGCATAATCTCTCAGAATACCTGACTGAATAAGGACACAGAACACAGGCGCACGTACACACACACACACGCACACACACGCACACACACACACACACACACAAACACACACACACACACACACACACACACACCCCTCTGTAGTGTAAATCCAGCTGATCCTGATGCGGGCAAGAGGCGTCACTTTTTTTCCTTTTTTTTTTTTTTTTTATAAAAACAAATGTCCTCCTTCCTCATATTGCAAGACAAATTAGCTCATAATATAGAAAGCTAGTAATATGTAGTTATACAATTAACATTTCTTTGTTTGGTTTCTAAGCAGGTTATACTGGTAGAAATGACCATATAACCACCATAAAATTACAGCTGACTGCTACAAAGCTAAGTCAGAGGGCTGGCTGAAAGACACACACACACACACACACACACACACACACACACACATCTCTCTGGAGCCAACAGGACCAGTGCTGCTTCCAGAAATAGCCTAACCCCAGTGATCCAGCTCTGCCGCAGCAGTGTAAGTGCCCGGTGGTGCTGCTGCACCACGAGTTGTGGCGTTTGATGAGTTCCCATCAGCCAGCTGTGACAAGCAGGCTGAGGAGAGACGGTTATGTGGTCTGACTCCCAACGTCACATATTCAGTGGACAGACAGATGCATGCATGGCTGGACAGATGGACTGAAGGTGACAGCATGACAATGGCCTGAACATTCAACACAAGACCTCCCCAATATACTGGCTTACAGAGATATCAGCATTATAAGTGTCGCTTGCAGTAACAAGAGGAATATTTTAAGTCTACACTGGACCATAAAATATTCCAAATCAAATCCCTTAATATAATTCAGGAGTGAGGAGTAAGCTGCATACGCACTAAATTTCAGGTTGTGACTCCTATGTGGACGTTTACACATACAAAACAATCTAAGAATCACGTTAAAACATACTTTCACAATGATTTGTGTAAACATTACAGGATCAAATTAAGACAAAAATTAGAAATATTAATAACATATTAGACAATAATGAGGGGCTATGACTGAAAGCCTGTGAATGGATTCAATAGACAGTGCAGGCTCTTAAAGCTCTTTTTTGTGCCACTTGTTATTGCCATCCCTGAACCTTGTGATGCCTTTAGAGCCAGATGAGTGGTGGACATTTGAATCCTATTAGAAAACAACAATCATGTATTGGAGAACCCCAACTCTGTGGTGGTAATGCTGCTGGTGCTGGGCTCACATTGTGTATCTGAGCCTCCTGCCTGGTGCGAGGATGGTTCAGTGAGTGCTGGTGGGTCGGGGTTCAACAGGGCAGAGCTGAGGAGGTATATCATGTGGAGATTCACTGAGGTGCAAATAATTTCTCTTTCCCTCCGTTAACGTTTTGGGAAAAAGAGCCAAAGTTGTGCGCATCTGAGGCAGGGTGGTCAGGTCTGACAGGAAGTAACAGGAGTGGTGTTTATGAATATTATCAGCGATAGTGACCAGAAAATAAATGGGATGTACAACACAACATCCCCACTGCCGCAGTTTGACCACAAATCCACTGATAATCAGCACGGAGCAGCTTTCTGGTACAGTGCAGCATAAATCACAGTGGAAGCAGACGACTCCAACATCCTCCGACCCTTTGCCAAACCCTGTCAGACAAGTTTATGGGCCCGTTACGGATAAAGGAAGGAGAACAACAAATGACATGAGGAGGGAGGGAAGGCGGTTGGAGGCTGATGCAGGAGGAAGAAGTGGATGTGGAGAGAGATGATGAGAGGAGCTAAATCACAGATATGAATCAGGTCGCAGGAAGACGCAACCCGACTCTCCTGGACCAAAGAGAACGTAAAGCCCAACAGAGAATGAATCACACATCATCACACAGAGTGGCCTTGTTTTCTCCGTCTGTGGAGAAAAACACAAGCACCAGAGGAGTGTTTGTTTTACTTAACGATCCCACCATCTGCTCTGTGTTTACTCAAACCCTCCCAGGTTCGCTTGAGGAGACAGACTCTGCTCCTGAGAGGTGAGAAATTAGTCTCCACTCGCACTGATCGCTAGTTACTCTCTTTCTGTCACAGAGTGAATCATTTACACCAGATATTCTCAGCAAAAACGAGGCAGACACACAGCGTGGCGCATCTTAACGGGGGAATTTTAACAACTTGAAGCCAGCCAGATCTTCAATGAGCAAGAAAGGCATGAAAGAAAAGAACTTTGCATGAAATACTGATGCTCCTCCAAGAGTGTCATCAGGATGACAAGCAGATGAACTGTGGAGGTAAATTCCAAGTTTTTAATGCACTCTTTAACCAATGCTTTGGCAGTCTACTCCCTACTGTTTCAGTTACAGGAAATGAGACCAGAGTAGTACAAGGTGCTCAGATCCTGCTGTGAGGTTTCAATTACATGACAGGTTATTAGGCAAGCCGGCTGTGTGTGTGTGTGTGTGTGTGTGTGTGTGTGTGTGTGTGTGTGTGTGTGTGTGTGTGTGTGTGTTTTTAAATTCCTCAGGGGCATTAGACACCATACAAAGCTGCTTTGTCCCAGTTTAAGACAGGTACGAAATGAGAGTCGTCTGTTATTCAGGAGCGAGGATCAGATAACTAAGAAAGAAAGACTGTTTTTCTCATCCCTGTAACCTTCAGCTAAGCAACAAGGTCGAGAAAGATGCCAAACATTAAAGTTTCCAGCTTTTTTAAGATGTGAAGATTTGCCGTTTTATTCTTATATCATTCTAACTTGAGTATCTATCAGTGTTTGGACTGTTAGCGGCTGTTTGCCAGACAAAACAAGCTATTTAAAATGAATCTGTGGAGTTTTCTCTTTTAATTTATTTTTATATTTATAAGTGGATCACCATATTTTGTTCGTCTCACTGACGAGGACACATGCACATGGGTGATGTAATACGCATTCCTGCCAAGAGTTTCACACTGTTCCACTGATCTACAAGTGGAGGAAATGTGGAGAGAAAATGCAGCAATGTGCCAATAAAGGCAGGGAAGCAGAAGACAAGATTGTAAATGTTGAGAAAAATAAATAAATACAGGATTTAAAATTCAAATTTAAAACATTTGCAAAAATTATTTTTTTTGAGGAAGGAAATTAATTCAATAGGTCAACAAACTTTTATAGACTAACTAATTAATCAAACAACAGATAAACTGATGATGAATATAATCATAAGTTGCAACCTGAGATGTAATCAAAATGATTTGAGATCTGTGAGAGATCTGGTGTTATCCAGTTGGGAGCTTGCATTTTATCAATTTTGGATGCAAATGAGGTTTTTTATCCTTTGAACTCACACTAACTGATTTTTTGGCCACAGAAAGAAGCTGTAAATACAACACTGACATATTACTCCTGCTAAGCTGATAAGGCAACTTGTTAGAAAACAACTGCCGACTTACAAATCAAGCAGACACTAAGCAACATCCACCCGATGAATGTGAGTCCAGTTATCTCTCTCTCTCTTTTTAGCTCCTTTTTTCGCTCTCCACCAACGTCCTGAAGGAAATATATAGGTCTTTAGCTGCTAAATGCTCCACTGTGTTCACCAGTTAGTTGCTACATTCAGTCTGTCTGCTGTTTGCTGCTGAGCAGGTCATGAACAGTCGGTTTAGAAGAGTGTTTACTTTTGCTGTACACAGTGGCCTGCTGCTGGAAACAACAATGATGAGAGAAGGGTCAAGCTGAGGAAAGATGTTGAAACGCTCTGCGGAGCACAGGGGAGCTTCATAGCGAACTTTCATATACATATAGCATTGATGGTAGCAGCTTTAAGCAGTTATTGTACAGAAATGCAACTTAGTCCCCTTACGATAACGTCAACTTTTCTTTTTGAACTTTATCCTTTCCAAACTGACACCGATATGCATAATCAAATGCATTATAAACAATTCATCTTTTTGCAGTTCAGCAACTTGTACCTAAAAAGCTCAAGGTCATTACCAAGTCAGAAAGTGTCCCATGGGGATCAAACATTTTCCAGGATGGCAGACATGCCCTGGTGTTTGTCAGCTTTAATTTTTTCCCCTCTGTGCCAACAGTTTACATTAGCAGACGCATTTTACATTTAGAAAGCCTCTTGTCCCTCCTTGTCCATGTTTCTCCCTCCTTCCTAACTGCTAAGTCATCTCATCTCCATAATTCAGCAGCCAGATACACAGCTGCCTGGCAATGTTCCGAAAGCTACATTTCATCTCTAAACAAAAGGGTGAAGGCAAAAATGCTGCAGCTAATGGCCGTATAGTTTGCCAGCCAGGCATACAATCATATCTTCATCATGTCTGTATCATTTTCGCTTCGCAAGCCCAACTTCAAGCCTAATTTCTCGCAATTAATCACCATAACGCAACTGCAGACAGGCTATTAAGAGGAGACAGGAAAAAAAAACAATCTTCTCTAGAGATAAGCAGAGAATAGTGAATGGCTGTGCTGAGCGTATGGAGATGTAGCAGGTGAGGACAAAGTGGTAACCAGAACCGACAGGACTGGTGACTGAAGCGGAGAGAATTAATGAGAATTTGAACTTCAAACTAAGTCAAAAACTGATAGGAAATTTCAAGTGGAGGGACTTTTAATTAACTCAGGATGTGCTCGCAGGTCTGTATATTTCAACTCTTGTGGAAATAGTGGTAAAAGCTATGAAAATGCACAGGCTTTGCTCCATACATTCAGGGATTAACAGGAAAACTCAGTCAGGAATATTAAATGTTCCATATGGACGAGCCCGCCGTCACTTTTCCTCGTTCATTACCTTCAGTTTATCTTCTTTGCACACACTGACACTTTTACATCTGATATGTTGATTACTGCACACGCTCCACCACACTGACAATATGCGCTCCACCAGCTCTTCCCTCCGTCACCGACCATGTTAATCAGCATTGATATATACCATAAAAATGCCAACAAAGCTGAACTTATAGCAAAGACTGAGCACACTGCAGTCAGTGTCAAGCCTGCCAGGAAGCCAGAAATATCTGCTGAACTCACTGCACCAGTGTCTCACCCGGGACCAGTGCAAAGGCTCTGAAGACAAAGGCCAAGGAAAATACAATGCAGTTTTGTTGGTGAAGTTTTTGGAATTTGGTCCAAACAAATACAAAATGACAAACATCTCTCGGTAGACTTTATCCATGGTTAAAATCTTCTCTGTTTAAATTCAAGACTTTGTTTGACTCAAACCTTATTTTTGTAGTTTGGTCCATGATTCAGATCTCTTATAACAACAGCTAGGTAAAATGGGAACGCACCGAGATCCAGCAGATGTACGATCATACAGGTTAGCCAAACTCATGTGGAAAAGATGAACTGTAAAAGTATTATCCAAACTTGGGAGTCAAGCTACCACTACAACCTGCAAGAGAAGGGTCATATGATGTCTGTCAAACACAGAGACTATTATCATAGTACCTTCCTTTAAATTCTTTAACATGAGGGCGTTTAGGCCAGAAAAATGATATCGACTCTAATATCTCACACATCCGTTTCGAAAGTTTAGCTGGAAGAATTTAAGATTATGAAGAGGAAACAGCTGGATGCCGTTTCCTTAGAAACACAAAAAAACTTTCAAATATCACTTTGCACTGAAATGTAACCATGGTAACATTAAAGAAGTGCATAAAACAGCATCATTGAACCCACAGCCAGTGTGCATCAGATTAGCTTGCTCTCAGTAAGATCCAACATAGTTCAAGGGCACAAGGTTCCTGTGAAAGTAGGGATTTTTGGCAACATTTTGGCATCCTTTAAAAGAGAGATAAAATAAAATACGACGAATTCCAAGTCTATAGCCCAAATGGTTAGATCATTGTTATTCCTTCTACACCCACCTCTTTGACCTCCAGCAGCCGACCTGGATACTGACTCTTGGCCCGCCGAGCTGCAGCCGGAGATTTGTGGTGGGTGATGGTGACGATGTTGCTGGGTGTGGCCGTGTGGCCCAGGTGCCTCTGGGAACCCGGGGATGAAGATGGGGTTAGGTGGGGGAGGAGGGAGAAGCTACGGGTCCGACCAGAGGATGAGGAGCCCTGGGGGGAGGGATGGAGGGAGGCGGGGCGGGAGGAAAAGGAGAGAAAGAGTTGTGTGGGAATTTAAACATGACATGAGAGTGATAATGTAAAAAGGTAGAGAAACAACAAGACCATGCTCTTAAAAATTCTGATTCTCCAGTAAGGAACTTCTGGTTTCTATCCCACCAATTAAATCAACTTTTTCCACAAAAAAGAGCTAAAGCGCTAGTCAGTACCAGTGACCTAATATTGGCCAACCCAGGTATGTGTTGGTCTTTTTTTTTTTATTAGACATCTCGTGCACTCTGACCATCTCTGTTTTTTTATTATGAACAAAGTTAATCATTAAGGCAAACTAGTTAAACTTTTAACAAAACTAAACCTCTAAGCTCCCTGTAATGCTAATTTAAATAAACCAAGTGGGTCACCAAGCAGCATACAGTATGGTAGGTATACCAAGGTAGAAAAGACTCCAATGGGACCTTTTTTTTTTTTGGCTTGGGGAATGACTAAAAAATAAAACAATAAAATTATAAAAACTGCTGAGCAACATCATGTTATGATTATTTATTTGCATGTAATGGAGGTATCCATATTTATTTGTCTGTGTGCATGTGTGTCTCATTGCTGCTGTTTACCAATACTCTGTGAAAGTACTCTTGAAATACATGTTTTGGAAAACACATTATGTAATCTCATCAAAAGGTTCAATACAGACCACTTGATTTTAAAAGTACAGGGAGGGTTAAAGGATTTCCTCTGAAACTTGGGTGTCCAAAAGAAAGAACAACTTGACACCACAATGAGGGTTCAAGCGAGTTTCACACGTGCGGTCAGAAATGTGCTTGAAAATGTGAACATGTAACCACACCCAACAGTTTTGTCACGGGGTCCTGGAGTACACCTGCACATCGCTCTCACCAGGTGAGAAGCTAAACCATGGAGGTCAACAGAAACAGGGTTGATAGAACAAGCAAAATCCACAAATTTCCAGAGAGCTCAATAACTCTCCCCCAGTTAACTCATTACGCAAAAACATTCGACCCTAAAAAAATGCAACTAAATTAAATGGACTACAGCAGTAGGTGCCACTTAAAAGTACCAAAAGGTAGTCATCCCTTCTGTCGTTTTGTTTCTCTCCGAGCCAAAGCGAAAGTCACATCACATCCATCAGTTTAACGCCTCCTGCGCTTCCCCTGTGCGACTCTTGTCTCTTCAGTTCGCTGACCTCTGTGCTCGCACAGGCAGCGATGTCAGACCAGTATCTCTCTCTTCTGTCTTTACTCTCTATTAGTTTACAGCAGCACAGAGAGTCAAGACACCAGAGATTTATCCCGCAGAAGAGCACAGAGGTCTGGCCGCTGCTGCCGTGAAAATGAAATAGATCAAATAATCACAACACAACCTGCATTTGATTTTTTTTGTTTGTTTGTTTTTTTTTGCTCTGCGGTAACACAGGAAATCAAATCTATGACTAATGTGGGGTTGTAACATAATGTCACATATGATTAGCAGCTAATTGCTTGTTATTCTGCTCCTTTGAGCAGTTTATAGAGTGAAATAACCACATTTTGACAAACAGACAAGAGATCATGTTAATACAGCTGTAAGAACACTCTCCTTGTGATTAGATACAGCCAAACACTAAACAGAGCGAGTTGTAACAGGTAAGTCCTTGTGTAATCATTTTAACAGGAAATAATCAGCTTACAGGAGAGAACACTGCTGTATTGTGCAAAGCTAAGCCACGAGCTGTGAGTAAGCAGAAAAGGAATGGTGTGTTTAGGGAGTGCGAACAGACCGGCAGACATGCTAAGGTTTTGTCCTCCAACGCTGGCACAGAGCCCCGAGCGTCTCAAGAAACAAACGGAAAAGAAGATGTCCGACCAAGAAAATTCAAAGAGGAAAAGGAAAGGAGGGGCAGTGATGGAAGGAAGGACAGAAGTACAGTACAACACACACAATATAAGTGCTGTAAACAAACAGCACAAAGTCAAGATCTATCAGAGAAAGGATCAATACATATCAAATAGAGCCGTGTTTCTTGCACTTTTTGGCTTGACCCCTTAAAATGGAGCAATGTCTGCTTGAGACCCCCGGTCACAGGTTCTGGCCTCAGTGCGGACATGAGCTGTCATCAGTTTCTCTTGTCAGACCGTTTTAATTTGAAGGTTAGTTAGAGGTCTAAAGACAAGCAAGTGTGCAGCACTTGACAAAAATACAATTTGAAAAGAGTCAGGAAAAATTAACTATATTTTCATATTCCTTTCATCATCCCCGATTAAAATCTCCCTCTTATCAAGTTCTTTAAAAATTAAATCTAAAAAAAACAAATTTTCTTCAAACAAGTGAAACTACAATTACCACCTCACACTTTTATGCCTCCAACAACAAACCAAGTCGCAGGAAATATGGTCACAATCTCCCCTTCCTGAGTTACAGCATTGAATTTTACATTATGAGTGAAGTTGACCTTTGGCCATTTGAATATAGAATGTCATTACTTCATAGTTTTATCCTGTTAGACTTTTGTGTTAAATTGTGTCATAATTAGCGAATGAATTCGAGTTGAATTGAAATATGCTTTATGGCTAAAAACGGATTTTGTGAGGCGCCCACTAAAATCTAATCAGTTCATCCTCGAGTCCAAGTGCACGTTTGAAGGAATTCCCTCGAGGCGTTTCTGAGATATTGCGTTCTCGAGAATGGGTATATGCACATGGATGGACAACCCAAAAACTCAATGACTCTGGCTCTGGCTGTCGCCAGGCCGGAGGAACAAAAATCTGCCAGTACAATTAAAATCGGTTTCCAACAGAAACAAACTTATTTCAAGAATTTTCTAGAAATGAGCGGCTGTGTCTTGAAACAAGAAAAAAGATTTTCGGACTTACTTGAGACCAGTTTATTTACATTAGGAAAAAGTAAAGAGAAGAACATATTGTCATTATCTATTGAGGACTCAAGCTCAAGGAAAAAATTGGTTTGAAGAGGATTTTTTCAGGTGTGTTCCAGTTTGCAGTTACCCCACAGTGGGACCCCAAAATTTGATATTTAAAAGATTATACGACAAACATATCAACAATCATTTTTTCACAATTTTACTGCAGATTAGACACCATTGTTAATTTAGAGCCATGATGCGACTTTGGCCTTTTAATCTTACAAAAGAGGCGGGACCTGTTCGCTCCCTGACAGACTGAGCTCAGGGTAATAAAAGAAAAAATCCCTGACGCTGGATTCTTCACAGGTGCTCTGCTGTCACTCGACTGTAGGCGTTTTGGCCCCCTGTGAGGCAGCATGGGTAGACGATATAACGGTCAGCTGCTTACCTGTCATTTTCTACACCACGGGGAACCAGACTAATTACACACAATTAGCTATTCAGTAATAACCTTGGTTAGAGGGTTTGAAAATAGTTTTTAAATACCCATAAACAGATACATTTAGATGAGAAAGTTTTGATCCGTTTCAGGCCTAAACATTCATTATTTCATAATTCATATTTCATAATTTCAAAGGCTCAAATAGCATTTAGACCTTGATATGCTAAATTTTCCATTGAAGTCAACACAAATTAAATTATTTGAAGTGGGTTTGTTTTTTCAAACCATGTTTCAACATATCAAGATATTCCTACTGTAGCCAGAACTGAGTTTGTGGCTCAGGAAAGACAAACACAGCAGTGGGCGCGGCAGCGCATACATAAACTTTCTTTATTCATGCAGAAAATAAACAACATTACCAGTCAAACTCAAAGTCCACGGTTTGACTCTGTGCCCTTCCTGTCAGGAGTTTTTGTGTGCGTGTATAGTCTCAGCTTCACAACAAAACAGTGAACTCGTGGTCACTGGCCTATTTATCAGGCTGCTAATCAGCTTGATAACCAGCTGTGCTCACTGCCTGACTGAGCAGACCCCTGTCTCTCCATCTGCAGCAACACCACACACCCCACACCCCGTGCACCTGTGTGTGTGTGTGTGTGTGTGTGTGTGTGTGTGTGTGTGTGTGTGTGTGTGTAAAATGAAAGATTTTAATGCTCTCTTCTTTTCCTGTCATTACAGTTTGTGAAACAAACAATAACCAAAATACTTTCATGTGTTTGTTATTTTGTCCACCCCCCAGGTCTATCCACAGATAAAGTACTGTACTACAATATATATATATATATATATATATGCTGAGAGAACTAGCATATCAACATACTCCTGTTTGTTCCTCTACCACATCAACTTCAAAATAAAAGCCCCCCCAAAGCAAAGTTTGAAAAATGTATTTACTGCACCCGTTATTGATCAGCAGTGTGAGTCAGTGCCCGCTTTCATTCAGTTTCTCATAAAAATGAACCCCTGGCCTTTTTTCTAATACATAAATCTTGCTACACCTTTTCTGCCAAAGCGGCCTGAGATCAGAGATGTAGCAGAGTCTCCGCCGCTGGCTGCCTCATCACCAGAGTGGCTGCGATAATGATCTGAGAGGCAGACAGTGCAGCTAAGGGAAGGATTAGACCCCAGCAGTGGGTATAGTAATAACAGCAGCTGCTGTGGAAATGCTCCACAGTCACCGAACAGGAACAAAACGCCCGCTCAGCTCCACAGGGCAGAAGGAAAAAGAAAGAGAGAGAGAGACCCTCTTCCTCCTTCCACTTCTACTTGCTTATCCAATTTTCTCTCATCTTTTGATTGCTTTCCTCATCACGGCTGAGCAGAGTAATTGGACTTTCCCGTCATTCCAGCTGTGCAGCAGTTTGAAGTGGTGAAGAGCTACATGTTGAATGAGCCGGCAATGAGGCAGCATAATGAGGCTGTAGTATTTAATTGTTTAAAAGGACAAATGAAAGAGTGTTTTTGGGAAGAGCAGTCAGCACGAGAAATAAAATGTACATTAGAGGACAGGCAAGGCTTTCCTTCTCAGTTCTGTTGTTTGAAGGTAAACTGTGTTTGTCAAACTACAGTATAGAGAAACTTCGGTGCTCAGAGATGTATGTGGTTGTTGACTCACCAGCACCTCCTGGCCACCTCCTCCCCCTCCTCCTCCTCCTCCTCCTCCTCTTTCCACACTCAGGTGTTCATCTGAGCCCTTCAGCTTCCTCACCTGAAATCAAACACACACACACACACAGGAAAATTTAATGAATCATTTCAAGGAGAAATATAAAAGTTGTAATTGCCTCCATAAGGGGTCACTGAATGGTCTGATGAGTATGAAAATGATGTGAATCATATGCTTTAGCCTTCAGTCCCCAGATCTTAACCCAGTTAAACTAGACAGACATTGAAGCTGTTGTGGCGGCTCGAGTTGAGCCCAACTTCTTCCTGCAACGCTTTATCTTACTTCTTTACCTTTAATTTGTATTGTATTGTAACCTCTCATTCAAATACTCATACACTGTACAGTACAGGACTCAGATATGTGCTTTACATCATTTCATAACCTAATTCAAACAAATCTAACTGAAGAGTTTCCCCCCGTTTTACTTTCTCTCAGTTGAGTTGTTGTGTTCTTTTATTTATAATTTCATTCCTCTCCCTAATAGTGTCGAAGCTATAATTGAAAGTATTTTGAGGAAAACAACGTCTCTATATTAGATGCTCTGAACAATCCCATGCCTACCACTCAACTTAAAATTCCCTCTGTCTCGGACAGCTTTACTACACAGTAGGAGTTTCATTAGACTAGTCGACAAAAACACCCACTAGTTGTCGCAGTGGTCAACAGTTAGCCAGTCACAGACACTATGCTTTTAGCCACAATCACCAGTTAAAACCTCCAAGTATGAGCTTTACAAGAGAGTTTAATCAACACCTCTCTGACAGGGTCAATAAAAAACCAAGCTTCATTTCACAAAGCTAGGATTTACAGAATAGCAGGTCAGTTGGGCTGAACTTTGTTCGATTCCACAGATGCCCATAATAAACTGGTAACTTGTTCATTTTTCACAATGATGAACATCAGTGTTAATCTCAACTTTATATGGCTTCAATATACACAAGTCACCAAGTGAACTCCAGAGGACAGAAACTCAGCTCAAATCATAAATCCCAACAACATCCGCTTCATAGCATTCATAGCTGCAGCAAAGACCAGAAAAACCTACTTTCACAGCTTCCACATACAAAGTCAACTTTAATGGTAAAAGTTTGCCAAAGAAATAATAAAGTTTGGATTATTTCTCTCCTTCATGCGCTGCTGATTTTCACATTGTCACGATCTGCTGTGGAGCTCCAGGAGGAGTTCTATAACAAGCCTCATTCTCCACTGGATCAGGCGAATGGGGATACACCCCACAGAGATAGTCAGTGCACACACATACACACACACACACCGTCTAATCCCTTGAAGCCCACGCTAAACCCCCCAAAAAAAAAAAAAGCACATGCCCAAATATTAATCCATGAAACCCACATAAAAAAAGACTAGTTGTGGATAAAGGTACAGTAGTTATATTACATCCTACACAGTAATCTTTCAGAAATGAGCCCACAGAGACATGAAGAGGACAGTGATGCCAAGAACATTTAGCTACGCACTCATCCTCAGATAAAGCAGCAGGAGCATGCTAACCCGTCTTCCCTAAAATCACTAAGTCTTGTCAATGGAAGTGCTGAAAATATTCTCAAATTAGACAAGCAAGTGAAGTTTAATATGACACATGGAAACCGAGCTCTCAGTTGGCTGTCAGCCCCTGGATCATTATATCTTTTCCATTTTATCCTTTATTTTTCTATGTTACATGCATCATTGCTCACTCTTTTGTATCTTTTTTAATCTTATTTTTCATCTGTTGACTATTTTTGAATTTTAAATGCATTTTATATTTGCTTGTCTTTTTTTTTTTTCCTTAGTTTGTTTATTTTTTTGAATGGGGAATCTTAGACATTGACACATTTATTAATTAGGAAGCATTACTGTCATCTGCAGAGACACGGCATTTATTCGGATGACATTTATTAACTTCTACGACTGGGGATTTGCTCTATTTGTGTTCATAGGGACAAAATGAAAGGGAGTCAGAAAATGAAAGAAACCTCTGAATAGCACATGAAAGAAAATTATGTGGTGTACTGAGACCAAACTCCCCCATGAGTTGACTCAGTACTGTTGCTTTCATGTTGAAATATTTGAAAATGCTTTGGTCATCTGTTTGAGTTCTTTCATCTCTTCCCAAAAATACTAAGTAATTGGTAAAAGCACATCCTAATATTAGCTTTCTGAAATTCAAGATACAGGAGGCCAACCGATTTCTCCCACTATATTTCTACCACTATATTAAAACAACACGGCTTGTGTCTAACACATACAGAAGACGAGTGTATCAGTTCCACTGCCCACCTCCAGTCAACATCTGATATGTCCAACTTTAACTCTTCCTCCCATTTCCTTTTTATATAATCAAGGCATGGGGAAGCCACCCTCTGGATATTCTTGCTTTTACACTTAGCTTGGTTAGCTATTGTTTGCTTGTTACTGAGAGTAAATATAATCTCCATATAAGAACTAGTTAGTGTGGATCGTGAATCTCCAGCTAGTTAACACTTAACCTTTTAATAAGCTAAGTTTGAATTTATGAATGGGTAGTGAAAGTGTCAGTTCAAGTCTTCATAGAAAAAACAGGTAATGTTAGAGGGCCAAAAAGAAGACAGGAGGAAAAGCCAGGAAAGAAGACCGGTGTCACTGAAAAATCTTTTCACAGCTTTAAAACTCATTCGATACATGGTTAAATGAGACTTGTGAGAGATTATGCCATTTAAAATAACAAAAAGGCATTTTAAAAAAAGAAATCCGTCACATTCACACTCACTAAAAGCCAGGTGACTAAAAGCAGAACAGAAAGAGAGCCAGGCCTTTTTGGGAGTGTACAAAGGGTTTTCACCTGGAAGAGGACCTGCTCCCATGCGCAGACTGGCAAACTGTTTAACTCATGAACCTGACCCGAGTTTACTGGAGTGAGAAACTGGCACAGTCACAGTTTTAAACAGACACACAAGGGGACAGGAATCTCCAGGGAAATGTCAAGGCTTTCCGCTCACTTCTCTTCCTGAGCAACATGCGCCAAGAGCTTGGACCAGGGTCATGTTTACAACTCTGTTACAGTGTGTGTGTGTGTGTGTGTGTGTGTGTTAGTTTTACCTTGGCACTGCTGTCAGAGTGACGTCTGGCACACGCTTGGAGCTGAGTGATCCAGAACTGCTGCTCTTTGGCGTCAGACGCTGCAAAGATACACAACAAAAATAAATTAATATAATTACAAGAATTAACTTCCTGAACACACAAGACACTGAGAATCACCAATAACTCCTCACATGAGTTCACAGTTAGGTCAATATGCAGTTATGGGAAAGTGTCTCCACATCCACAGATGGTTACCATGCAGTTACTGTAAACAGTAGCTAGAGGAAGGAGACGCTTGTGATCACAAGATGATTTTAAAATTGAAACGATGCTGTAAACGGATCATTTAACAAACCAACAGTTTCAGTGTTAAATTAATTGATGGAAACTTCCACAATGCAATAAATGAAGTGAAAAGAGCGAATGCCGCATTTCTGTAAGTTTGAACGATTTTTGCGAGTTTTACACTTTTTCTTACTTTTTTTTTTTTATTATACTTTAAGCCAAAAAATAAATTAATAACAAACTGGCCATACTTAATCCCCATCAGAACTCTATTATACTGTGGGGACAACCTTTCAGATTTAATAATTTAACTTTTCAGTTTAGGTCAAATGTAGGTTATCTGTCAAATTCCACGTAATTAATAGTTTCCTTTTGGTTTCTGGTTCAAACTCACTAAGCAGGGAATGAGGTTTGGCTTTGAAGAGACTTGAACTCATGAGCTCAGTATTTCTGAAATCCTGGGTACAGCCTTGGTCTGGACAAAGATATCAGGTATTTGTAGCACTAAATACAAAATTCATATCTGCTGCAACCCCCTGTAAATCTCTTCAGCTGTAATATCATAACAACAGATTAAACCAGCCTGATCCAACACAGCAAAAAGTGTTTTGACCCTGAACATGGTCTACTAAGAGGACAAGTGGCATGAGATGAGGCTGAAACTCAAAAGTAACTGGAGCAAATTAACCCATATATATATATATATATATATATATATATATATATATATATATATATATATATATATACAGAATTTAGGGCAGGAGGTGGGTGAATGAGGTTTCAAGTGTGGCTTTATTTCTGCCTCTCTAGCCAACAGTTTAGAGAGGTAAGAGTTGCCAAGAGTTAAATGAGAAGATCGATAGCACTGTCATATCCGTCAGTTCAACAGCGAGCCTGGATTTGCCCAACGGTTACAAAATCTTCCCAACAGCCTCTCTAAAGCTCATCAGCAAACAATTTGAATCCGTACAAAACCTGAAGTGTAAATATGACAAATTATCTCTGAGCTAACTGGCTGCTGCCTGTAACATTAGCTTCATATTTACCGTACAAATGTGAGAGTGGCATCAACTTTCTTGTCCAACTCTAGGTAAGAACTTGAATAAACTTATTTGCCAGAATGTTACAATGCATTCATTTGGTCCACACTTTACTACTCACACTAAATGCAAACAGTTCCTTTAAAAGTAAACTGTAGACTTCATAAAATGACCAGGGAAGCAGCATGCTCCTCACAGAACAGGTTTACAGTTGGAATAAAAGCCAACACCAGGGTTTTAAAGTAATTTAAAGAAAATGACTGCAGTTTGGACAAAAGGTGATGATGGCTGCATTTAAATGAGGCATCAGTGAGGACAACCTGCTGGATGCCAGTGATCTCATTTGCCACCAAATGATAATCCAGCTTGTTCACAGTCTACCTGACCACTTGATCCTGTCGCCTTCTGAATGATGTCCTAAGGGCTCATATCACACCTAACCCTCTTCACTTTCTCCTCCACGCCAAATTGAACATTCGGTATTCAAGATATAGCAGCAATTAATTTGGCCAATTCGCAAGTGGCACAGGACGTAGCTTGATACTCGCTGCTTGCTTGTGGTTTTCCCCTTGGCACAGAGACCTGCTATCTGAACACAAATAGCCAGTTGAAGCCCAGACTTGATGACTAACACAGCGAGCCGCAGGCCTCCAGTTAAAGGAGATGCTGACTGTCTGCTTGTGCTGACCTGCTGCAGGTCAAATGGGAAAATAATATCCTTCTGATCCCATTTCACTGACTAATTATTAGCTAGAACAATGTCTTTGACAAACCTGATAACACTGAGTGTAGGTCAATCCCAACTGAAGCACCAACAGCATAAAACAGTAACAACAGACTGAAACCTTTCCACTGAAATAAACCAAGTAACTCAAAAAAGCATCTCTCAAACCTGCAGGTCTTAGTATCAAATCAAACACTTTAAAAACTCACCTAAACACACCAAGACCCCTCTCAGTGACAAAAGGAAGGTATGTGGCAGGTAATCAGTACACCTGAGCAGAGCCTTGTTTAAGGGTGCGCTTGATTTTGTTAAACTGTGTGATCGGGGGGAGGGTGACTACTAATATCCCGTATCAAATAGCACCTCAATGTCGCGCCATGTTTTTCTTTATATGGCATTCAAATTTAATCTTCTATGGCACTTACTTTCTAAACACTTACATGATAAATCACAATGATGATTTATGAACCGTGGCCTTAGCCGTTATAGTTTTATAGTTTAAAGGCAGATAAACTGAAATGTGATGATTCTCACGCAGGTTCTTGAAGTATAAGAGTCTTTGAGGAAGGTTTATGGAGGTTTATCTGTGATGAACATCAAACATAATGATATCATTGGAAAGTGTAAGTGACACTAAATCTGAACAATGCCTATCATGCCTCTGTGTTCAGATTTGACTGAAGTATGACTCTGAAGTATGAGCTGTGGCAATCAGGACTGAGGGTGAATGCTCTGCTTCACTGCCAAAGCCGAGCTGCTGTAACTACTGATCGTATTGATACGCAGCCAAACTACAATATATGAACCAGCCGTTTTTGGATCCCTCGCACGCACCTGTTCCTTTTACCTTACGCAGTATCTTTGCCTCATGTCTCTGTCTTCACAACTCCCCTGCAACTCTCCCACAACTCCCTTACAGTTTCAACCTCTAAAATACATAATAATATAGTATAAATGCCCTAAAGGTACAACAAGTGACCCAATTTATAGCAACTTTCACCTGCCCAGTTAAAGAAAAAGTTGCCTAGTTGGGTGTAAAAAAAAAAAAAAAAAAAATCCCTCTTTGTTTTACTTTAAGTAAATTTGTTTTACTGGAGTTTAGCAAGGATTTCTGTGGAGACACCAATAGGGGACTTAAAAAACTACAAAAAAAAGACTTGATTTGACTTTATTTTGAAAGATACACTTGATTTGTCTAACTCAGACTTCTGAAGCTTCATGTTTGTTTTGGCTAAATTTCAATTCTGCACAGAACAGACAACAGGAGCCAAATGCAGCATGTGAGTTTTGTTTTATAATAGACTTTAGAATTTGAACCACTCCTTTAATATTGGCATCAACACGATCAGTCATCAATAATATGTGTTGTGAAGTCTGTGCAGATGCAGGCTTCATCGGAGGGTGCATCAAGGGCTCATGGCAGCACTATGCATGAAAACAGGAACGGCACATCCTGAGCGCTGAACGTGCACATTAGACCTGAAACACAAGACGACAACAACCTAACACTTAAATACAGGTTTACCAAACACATCAGGCTTCATTCAGACCCAGGCTACTGCATTAGAACATTTTGTGCTGAGACACAAATTATTTTAACTCGGTTTGAAAGTAAAATAAAACACACATATGCGAATGACAATACTGAGGCTTAACTCTTTATTCCCCAACTAAAAATATTTTCTATTGAAATGCCTATTTTCATATACATCTCAATTATGCAGCTTAATGAAAAGGTTAGATTTAAAAATTTATATAAAAAATAGGGATTTATGCAGTTCATTTTCTCTCCCAACAACATACCTCAAGTTTTTAAAATCTGTTTAACTGTGTAGAACTGATTGGGATCATTTTAATGTAAAATAACATGAGACCAAACTGTTGGTGGACTAAAAACTGAGTTACGTTATTCTCAAGATTGTGTGAACCTCGTGTGTCACATAACCTGGTTCCTAAAGCATACTGAACCCTTTAATCCACTAAATTAGATTCCAGTCTGGTTCTCAGATTTTTTTCATTTCAGTATTTTTCTCCTGATTTCCCCAAATTTAATACGCAGAAAAGCTTTAAATATGAAAATGAATGCAGCACTCTCCTTATTAGTGACTGGCTAATGGGGATGGAGAGCTTCATTAGATGTGTAAGGAATTGCATCACCAAAATGAAACTTTTAAAGTTTTTTTTTCTGTGAAACATACAAAGTGTTTTTTTGACAAGCTGATTGAGGTTATTTCAGCGTACGGAGAAATTCAATTTGCACTTGTCAATCACTCGCAGCGCTGACATCTGCCTTAACACCTACAAGGGTCCTCTTTAAGAGAAGAGGCAACTCTGAGGAAATGAGACGAAACTCTTGACAAGTGGGACATTCGAGATGTGCTCTCCCACTGGGAGTGGCTGCTCGCCTCTGCGGGGATAACAGAGTATTCATACAGAAACACCTGTACCAAGCTGTCTTTCTGAGAAAAATACCTAGTAACAACCTTTCCATTTTCTTCTTGTCATCATCCACAGAAATCACTCACTCAAAAAGGGACCACTTACCCTGAGAGTGAGCGAGCATCTAAATCTGATATTTTCTCTATGATGTGCACAAGCCTAGCTGTGATTAAAGATAATTAGCTTTCTGGATTGAGCACAGCAGCCTCCTCGTGTGGCTATGCTAATATGCACCTGCTCATACGGTGACGCAAGAGATATGCACACTACTTAGCCAAGAGCGGGGTGTGCTGTTCTCATTCAGGGAGAGAATACTATGATACTGATGAAAAATTCAAAGCTGGTTTTGTGTCACAAGAGATTTGGGAGGTGACATGCTGACACTTCTATTCGTTTGATGAATGCACTGGATTTGCACTGGAAACCAAGGGGACTAAACGATGAAATGAGAAGCGTGTCCGTCTGCCTGTTTAAAATGAGTTACAATAGACACCCGTCCTGGTCTGTGCGTCTTATTTAAATGGCTATATGTATCCAAGAGAGACGGCTGAACAATATCCGAACATTACTGAAAGAGAGAAAGAGAGAGAGCGAGAGAAAAACCTCCTTCCCAGTCAATCACAGCACCACCATCACTGTCTAATTACACCCATTTTAATTACAGCGCTGTGAAAGATGTTATTGGTTATGATAATGGTAAGTCTGAGGATTAATGCTTGGACCAGCAGTTAGATTTGATTAAAGTGCTGATAGATATTATGAGCGTGACACTTTAAACGTATATGTCATGAAAATAGACAAGCTGACAGGTAGGAGAGGTTAGAAGAGCGGCCCAGCAATTAAAACAACCAGCATTTTCTCGTCAAAATCACATAATACAGTTTGTTCCCTGTGATTATTCTTACTAAGGCATTAACACTATACTAAACGCAAAAAGGTAATTTGTTGTAATTTCAGTTTTAAGTTTAATTAATAGCTTTTATTCACTCATGATCAAAGTGCTGCACCTCACCATGCTGCTCATTTCTATCTTTTATGCTGTATAGCACAGGGACCTGAATGTCATATTTAAGCAGAATAAATGGTACTTTACTGATATTTGCTACCAATGTATAAAAAGAAAAGCGAGAGCTCACCACAGATTTGTATTATATATTTGCTGAGAGTCCGATGAGGTCGATACGTTTTCAATTTCTGTGTTACCTATGAAGTCGCAGCCAGCGGCTGATTATCTTAGCTTAGCTTAGCATTAAGACACAATCAAAACAAACCACCCAACTTCGTAAAACCAAATTTACATTTCTGTTTTTGTATAGATTCAACAAATGTGATTTAACATATTAATTTACAAAATTTAGAAGTGTTGGTAGGCTGATTTTGTTACCTTTAGCCAGAGCCAGCTTACCTGTATCCCACTACTTCCAGCCTTTAGGCTAAGCTAAGCTAATCATCTCATGGCGCTAACTCATATTTAACTTACAAATGTGGGAGTGGTATCAATCTTCTTCGTCTCAATCTATCTCTTGGCAAGGAACAAGTGCATCAATATACAATGGAGAGGATGTTTTGACATTTATAGCTTGCTGTAAAATCTATTTCCCACTTGTAGTCCATATAAATTCAATATCATAACTGATGTGTATCTGCTAACAGACAAGCAAGACAATAAACCACCAACTGCTCACACAGAGGAAGTCACTCTGGATAATCACAGCAGCCGAAAATGTCATCTACATCTAAGAGGGGTCATTGAAGGAAACCATATAAATAGATACTAGACATACTTTGGTAGATTTGTAGTGTATTTGTATTGTTATGTATTGATAGATTTATAATAATCGATAATGAGGACAGATAACTGCATCAAAACACTGATTCTGATGCACAAAAAAGATTGTGTTGGGCATTTTAATAAGCTCTGCTGAACACAACTTGACCCTTTCACTAGCTGACTGTCTCACTGAAAAGTCAGATGATAAATATCTTAATTTGCCATCCGAGCATTCAGACATGATTAAATTCCCGCCGCTCTTCACCTTTGCTCGGCAGCAAAACACAAGTCCTGCAGTCTCCAATAAAGCATACTCCTCTTATATTCCTCTGCTTTAGCTAATTACACTGTGCTCCTTTGGTGTAGAGCCAAACCTCAGGCTACTTTACAGATGCGTTAGATGTCACATGTAATGGATCAAATTAGACATTCTTGCATTTATAGAGAAAAATCATTAAGCGTTGAGATCAAATGTTGCATAGAGGGTGGCAACAGTGATGTCAGAACTTATATATACTGTATGTATGTGCATATATATATATATATATATATGTGTGTTATTTACATTCTCTGGCAGATGATAAATTATGATTCAATTGGCTACCATGCTTTCCATAATAAAGTTAGTATTTAAAAAAACGAATAAATGTCATTGCATGCATTATGATGGAATGAGCCATCCAATCACCTACAATCTCCAATTTTTAATTATTATGTTATGTCATTATGTTATACAGATATTTCACAAAAAATTCAAACTATTTCCAATGTCAACGGTCAACCTTTAATCTCAATTAATAATATTCTGCATCTTTACTACGTGCAGCATTGTCTTTTACTGCATTATCTTTGATTTTTAGCTTAGCAATGATCTTTAAATAGCTAGCTGATTTTTTTTTTCTGAAAATGCCGAGGAGTTAAGGTACTTTTCTCCGCCCAGAGAGGTGTCTGCTGGTTTCCAAACAAGCTGCATTTAGCACCAAATCCACCAAGAAGGTAGGAGCAGCTCTAATGTTGCCTGAGAGGCAAAATCTGGGATGAAAAACCCAGCAGATCACTAGTGCTGAAAGCTGAAATGTTTTGAGTGTAAGGTGTAACTGATGGAGACAGCATTACAATCATCTGGATTTTGGCAGTTGCAGAGTCAGAGGATTCATTCAGTCGTCTTTTAGTCAATGAATCAAACTGAAACTGCAAAAGTGACTGGGACATGTCTATACCGTCGCTTCTGCATTAGCTACAGATTACGCCAGTTAGCGATAAAGACATTTGTTCAAAACAGTCTTGTGAAAAAGCATCAACCTTAGAATAAAGATGACATTTAAAGCTTTGGACACAGAGCCCATCTGTGAGATCAGCTCACAAGCTAAGCCTGAAAAACTGGAAAATGAGTCCTGACTGAACTTTGAAGTCACTCTTTTCCCCCGTCAAGGTAGGCTTTTCAGCGGTTTCCATGGTAACCAGATCTGAGCGTACCGGCTAATCTTAATCACAGACTCTTGAGGACTCACGTGTGAGCCACTTTGTCCCCTGCTGTTTAAGTAAATTGAAGTTTCTGAGTAGTAATGTTACTATTCCACTGCAGTTATTTTCAGATTTTTTGCTGCTGGGGTCGTTGTGGGTCTTGGCACTAGTTAAATCTCTAAACAAGTTTGGGATTTGCTTGACTGAGCCTTATTAAAAAAAAATCTCTTTTATCGCTCTACAACTTTTTTGATGTTTCTTGCATTTTACTGAAATGAAATGGCAATACCTCTGACTGTGAGCTCTGCAGCACAGCTCCTCCTTCTCTGTGGGATCATTGTTTCCTCTCAGCTTAATACACATGGATCACTGAGTTATTCAGGGAATATAGGCCAAGTTATTCTGATATCCTCCCCCTCAAGACTTTAAGGGGACATTCCAGTGGTTCAAGTGGAGCAACAGTAAAAAGGAGTCTCTCTTGCATCAGTGGATACAGGTCACTGAAAGCACAGGCCTTTAGCACAGTGACCAGCTGCAGGCTCTTTGTCTGGCACTGGGTCTTAAAGAGATATTTCACTTTTGGTGCAGATTTTTTTCATAGCGTGGCCTTGGAAAAATAATTTCTTAGCTGGATCTGCTACTCAGGCATAGAGTTGTTATCAAACTGTACGTGTGAGGTTTTTCAAATTCCTTGGATAATAGATATTCAGAAAAATCAAAGAATTAATTTACATGCTGCATTAAACACAAAGTCAGCAATTAACAAAAGGTCTTCAAATTATATTGAAGTTATGGCTGCCATTATTTTTAATTATCAGTTTAGCTGCCAATTGTTATAAATTATTGTAAATTATTTTGGCTGTTGTTCAACTGAACTCAGCTCCCTGTGTACAGTCCCTGTAAACTGTCTTTTTAATGTTTGCGCTATCCTGGCAATCATGAAGCAATGATCAATGTAAATATGTGAGAAAAAGTTCGATAATGAAAGCAGCATCTGAATAATTGTAGATCTCATCTGGCTTTTTAGCTGCCAAATACTCCACTATGTTCAGCAGCTAGTTGATAACTTTGTCTTTCTGTTGTTTGATGCAGCACAAAGTGTGAGATGCTCCTTTAAGACAAGGAGAGTTGCAGAATCACTGATAACTCTTTGTGGTTTCTCCACTATGAGAGAACCCTTTCATATTAAACATAATCATTTATCAATTGTTCATATAAAAATATTGATTAGAGCAGCTTTAAAAGTGAAACACCGCAGCTGTACTTCTATCAAGTGCTTTCCATAACCAGCTGTGCAACGCATTCACAAATACTGGACAGAAAAAAATTCATTCATAACACCCCAGCATGTGCACTGCACTCCAAATGGCTCCAACATAAAACACACACACTGCTGTCAGTGATTGTCCTTTGCCATATATGGGCAGCCTGAGGCCGGCATGAGGTCATACCTCTGAGTTTGTACAGCTCTCCATTGACAGAGTTTACAATGAACATGTGCGGAGCCTCGTCGCTCGGGGTTACAGAGGCGCCAATCAGGGGCAGGGACCCACGGGGCTTCTGGCTTTTCCCCTGCTCGTTGACAAAGTACTGCAGCTGTCCCAACTCTGGATCTAACACAAAGTACCTGCATGGAGGGAAAACAGACACAGAGAGGGGGAAGTTAAGAAAGTAATGAACCAGAGAAAAAGAAGGGGGAGAGAGAAAGAGAAGAAGCACCGTTAATGTTATCATCATATTGTTTTATGTTCTCATTATCTGTATCTTTTTTCTTTTGCACTAACTTTGTCAGGGTGTGGGAGAGAGAAGAGGAGGAACACGAAGAGGAGGGCTATGAATGAGTGTGAGATGCCAGAGAGAGCTGCCATAATAACACACAACGCCTTTAAATTTCTCACCTCCCATCCAACAAAGCCTGCAGGATATTATTTACCACAGCTCTGTTCACGCAAGATTTGTTAAAAATACTCCTCTGTGCACATTAAGGCCTGCTTCCACCAACATCAAGCTGGCATGCTCAATTCCAAATTACTCAAGGTAGCGATTAGCGCGGTCATCTTTAGCAGAACGCACAGCTCCAGGCGTGGAAATTAAACCCCACATTTCCCCCTTTGTGATTAATGAATCACATTCAATCACTGCATAATTGAATCTCTGCCTGGCTCATCGCTGGCTGGAAGAATCAAAACCAGCCAGACCTAACACACACACACACACACACACACACACACAAACACACAGAGGCAGAGCCATTTCATTTCCTGTGGCCAATAAGAATTCTGTATGACATTCAAGAAACGGGCCTGTCTGCTCCACTTAACACTTTGTTCTGGTTCTGCGGTTCAGCACAGGCCAGAGTGGCACCGGGTGGCTTTGGCTAACCTTTCCCCGTTTGTGCACTGTGGCCTGAAGTAACAGCGGCTGTCTTTGTTCATGTCTTCTGGTTCAGCACACAGCCCTGTGCCGACCCTCTTTCCCACAAGAGTCACCATTTTAACAATCAATGTTCTCTTTCCATCCACGATTACAGAAGCAACAGTATTGATCAGGCCTGTGTCGAGCTTAGACACAGCTGTTGCCTCCTCCCATCGGCTGTAGTGATATTTGAAGAGACTGCGAGGTGTCACCTGTATCTCTCAGGTGCAATTTTTATCTTTAAATAGATGTCTCACAGATTTCAAAGAGCAGCAACAGCTGACATCAATCTGCCCTTCATGCTGTTGTCTCACAAACTATTCCACTCCTGCTTACTCCATCCATCTCAACAGGCTCGTTGTTTGTCTTTAGAAACGTGCGTTATGTCCTGTTGACGACCCTGCCTCTGCTCCTGGTGCTCCATGCTCTTGTCTTTGTTTGTCACCTTACGTTATTTGTGGTGATTTTCTTAGTCGGTCATGACACCAGAAATTCAGTACATTCTCACTATCAGTTTATCTGCCAAATGTTTTCTCAATTAACTGATAAAATGTTGGAAAATGGTAAAAAAAAAAAAAAAAAAAAAAAGTCCATTCCAGTGTCTTAAAGCCCAAAGGGAGGTCTTCTAGAGCAACTGACAATTGCAATTAATAATTTAACAATTAATAATTTCCCCAGAAAATATTGAAAAATGCTCCAAGTTGACATCAGCTAATTTATTTCACCAAATGTCCAAAACATATTTGTATTACTGTCATAACGGACGAAGAAAAGCGGTACACCCTCACATTAAAGAGCCACCTTCATATTGCCAGTTTTGTCCGACCAGGAGTCCAAAAGTCTGCACATCTTCAGTTTGTTATAAGGCACCAAAACTGCACAACTGAGAAAGTGGATGTAGCTAATGTTCTCCTCCAGTGTCACCATGAGATTTACATTTGCAGTTTTGAGTGAAATGTCTGAACGACTACTGGATGGATTATCAGGAAACTTGGCTCAGATCTGCATTTTCCCCTACAGGATGAATTCTAATAACCTTGCTGTAGAGTCTGGTTTTTGATTAATCATTTAATCTATAAAACCAAAAAATACCAATAACAAGTTCCAAGATCCCAAGGTGACATGATTTGTTTTGTCCAACCATCATTACAAAACACAAATATATTCCATTAATGATTATATAAAATAGAGAAGAGCAGCAAATCCTTACATTTTTAGAGGCTGGATCCATAAATGACCCGATTACTTGAAAATTGTTGTTTGATTAACTAATCTGTTAATCTACTAACTAGAATAACGAACTGGAATATCAGACATTTATTATATATGATAAGAAATGACATCAGGCTTCAGTCTTCAAATATGCAAAGGATAAGAACTCCCTGACTGCATCCTTCACATTACTGTGGGCATTTTCCCATGAACCCTCTCTCTAGGAGAGGATGCAGTGAATACTGCTGTCTGAAAATTGATCCCCACTCACAGTCTTGCCTCCTTCCATCAGGAGAGCTGGTGATTTATGTCGACCACAGCCAACCAGGGAACAATGTGCCTGAGTCAGTTTTTATCCAGCCCTATCTTTTCCCCTCTCACACACACACACACACACACACACACACACACACACACACACACACACACACACACACACACATACTGCACTGTGTATGAAGTCTTATCTGGTGTTCAGTCAGCAGAGTGGAGGCTTTTACCGTTGACCCCTCCGGCCACTTTAGCCTTTGCAGCTAAACCACAATGCAGACCTTTAGCATGATGGATGGCGCTGGATAACAAACCGGTGCTGACATTACCCGATCTGCGAGGCCGCAGACTCTCTAAGCTCGGGTGGGGGGGGGGTGAACTTTTAACGTTTGAGAGCATGAGGCTGCAGCAAAGTGGGAAAAATGAAACATAATGATGGACTGATGGAACAACAATGTTTGGCAGCAGCATCACTGCACTTGTTACGCCACTTAAAAACATCTCCCTCGCTGAACAAGTTCTCACCTAGAACAGCACATTTAACATCAGTTCCAGTGAAGCTGTTAATGAACTTAATGAACTTGGTCAACATATTCATATCGACATATATTAAAGACAACAAACATCTAATATCCCTATTGCGTACGAGAATACGAAACTATCAGGAGGAAATTGAAGAGAGAATCAGGCCTGAACTATCATCTGGCAAGGTGCTGTGTTTCCCGGTGACATACAGCACATGCAAGTGCACATTCCTCGTGGATTACTTTGTGACGCAAGTGCTGTATTACTACTGTTTATGTCACAATCGTCACGTGGAAAGATAAAATGACTGCTGTGATTATTCTGCACAGTTGTAAAATCCTATATTCTAGTTTTACAAGTAGTTATTTTTTTTGTTTTTTTTGCATCTGAAAAACCTTCAAACTCAAGACTGTGTTACTCAAATTTGACTTAGCGGGTCCTCTTTCATGTCTCACTGGTACAACATGCCCCTCACCAATGCAACTCCTTGCAATGTTTTAACACAGGCCTGTTTTCACTCTGGGCTGTGTGAAACTGTGACAGGCATTTTCTGACATTTTTATACAAAATAATGAAAATATTGTTAGTTGCAGCTCAATTTCCTGATAAAATGCTAAATAGCCTTTATGGCAAACTGCAGATATCACTGATTTGTTGTTTGGGTTTCATTGATTTTAGGTTGTGAAGCACAAATGAAGATTTGTAGGTAAAGAAAAAAAATGAATTCAGCAGCTTTTGATCTAAACCGTCTCCAGCTTACAGCTCTGAAATGTAATCACTTATCCACTCAAGAACTGCCATCTGTGACAACAAAGAGCTATCTAATACATTTTTGCTGATATCATTCAAATAAACCAAAACAATAATAACACTGTAAAAAAAGCTTACTCAAGGACATTTGTCCACATCAACAGAAACACTGCCATTTCCTTATGGCATTAACATTGATGCTGCGGGACAAAGCTCGTCAGCAGAAGTTGCATTTCATCCCTCGTCTTTCAGCAGTTCATTCTCAAAAATGCTCAGAGGAACATCGGAGCAGGAGAAAAGTGGTAAATCACACCGGTTATTGGCAGGAGATGTGACTGATACTTTAACATTGTAATATGATAATGTCTAATAATAATGTCAAAGGTGTTTTGTAAGCCAATATTTTGTTACCATATACAATCATGGGAAAGTCCTAAAGCTGATCTTACAGAAACACAGCGCTGAGATGTCACCTAGCTGACATGTATTGAGCAGACATGGTGCAGCATCGTTAACCTGTCAGAGATATGTTATATCTGACAAATTTAAGCGCAATATTGGCTGGTTTTTAACCCAAGTTTGGTTGCCACCAGCTCCTTAGAAATATCCGGACCTCAAGCTTGTTAGATGCTTCACTTACTTCACCAGCTGCACGTTTACTTGGACTGGCTGCCATTTTTTACGGAGCTTATGGACAATTGGTTTGTCTGAGGTTGTTCACTGGAAACTGCTCACTGATCAGCTGGAATTTACTGGTCCAAAATAATCAAAACAAACTAATAAAAAACCTACGCGCATAGATTAATTATCAGTAACTAGAGACCCAATCTGAAAGGGGGACCTGAGCACAGCGAGACCGAACCTTTAACCCATGGGTAATCAGACCTATTCCAAAACGCAGTCGACCCAAACAGGTCCTAATAGAGAGAGCCAACATGGCAGCAGCATGATCACCAATTAACAAGCAGTCGCGGTTAAAAAGAGCAGCAGTATAATAATAATAATATCCAAAGAACAAATGCAAAGTCGTAGCAACTGATTTAAAAAATAATTACCTTCAAGCTTCAGAGACGTATTTTTGGTATCTTATGGTTTATGACACCTCCTTCACTAACAATAAAACATTCTCTAGTCAGCTGGACATAGTCAGCTATATATATATATATATATATATACTGGACCAGGTGTCTGTTCTTCAGAGGCAAGTGGACCCATAAACACCTGAAATTCAATGTTAACGTCAAAAATACAGCTAATGCAAGATCAAGCCTGAGCTTTGATCAAAGTGGTGCACAAAATGAGCCTGTCAGTTAAACTCGTGACCTTAGAAACAGCAAAGAGTCTCAAGGTCCACGCATTTAATTGGTTGTTCCGGGGGCTTTCCATCATATCACAGTAAGTTTGAACATTAGCAGTTCCACTGAAAGTGAGAAAATGCATTCTGACGAAGAAGACTTGGGATAGGATCAAAAGCTCCAGAGCAAATTAGTAAGTGGACCCTGACCTGAGATCGTTTTGTCAACATCTACAAAATCCTTTCTTTTGAAGCTACCAGCAAAAACAAATTAACATGAAGCCAAGCTCGCACCCTGAGTTTGCTCTCTCTTCTCTGCCGCGGAGACACCCACCAGAGCCGCATTACCCCGACTCACAGCTTTGATCAGAGAAGCAGAGCAGTGCTCCTTTCCACTGAGCACAACTGCAAAGAAATGATTCATCCCTCACAATGTACTCCCCAGCCCGCTGACCGCTTAGGAATACGTAAATTTAGAATCTACACATGTGAAAATCCTCACAGCCCCACATCGTACAGTGAGATAACTAAAGAGGAGACTGCGAGAGCTCTGAGTGTTTGGTATTCTGTGATCTGCATGCAAATGATAACAGTCATCAGGTTAAGTAGATGAAAACCAGATTAAAACACAAACAATAGAGCAATATCTCCTGCATGAAAAGTTGAACGCCAGACCTCATTTGGCACTGCAGTTTGAAAATAAATCTGAATCTTTTCTTTTTCTTGTTTTTGCTTTTTGAAACAAAGTCCACCATCATCACCCTGGAAACCAGCTTTCAGCCGCTATCCGTGACCGAAAATCTCTGCTTTGATTCACACACACACACACACACACACACACACACACACACACACACACACACACACACACACACACACACAAACACCCAGCATGTGTTCCTGTAGTGTACACAGCATTTTCCAACAGGTGAATCTTGCATTAATCATGTCAGACACACAACCATATTTGTACCAGTAATAAAAGATCATGTGAGTGAATGTGTGTGCGTAACCTAATTGCTTGGTCTGGAGGCCCAGAGGATGTGTAATGTGGAGTCATTAATTCGGAAATAGACTCTCAAGTATTTTATAAATGACAGTGTGAGTGTGTGCGTCTCTGTGTATGTGCTCATGTAGCTGTCATTTCAGCTGCACTTCACTGATTGAGAGTTAAGAGTTGGTTTCTGGGGTCAAGTTTAACTTTGTGCCAAGCAGCACTTTGTTTTCATTTGCATCCTTAATCCTCAAGGACAATAAAATGACAATAATGAACATTTATCCAAAACATGAAGGACTTTATGTCGCACCACAGTTTCAGTAAATCATTACAGAGCAAAACTTCGCCCTCATTTGCATAAAGTTGAACATTTTCAACTTTAACTCCACCCTTTTGTCGCTGGTCAGTCCCGTGTCACCTGCTTTCCCACAATGGTTTGAGAAAGGATTCACTTCACTTCATAACATCACAGTTTTCCAAAATTTGCTTATGGAGTGCAAAGTTATAATTACCACTAAAATGATGGTCAAAACCTACAAAAATAAGACACAAAATATCCTCTAAAGGGGAACTCTGTAGATTTATATTTTTGATTTTTATTTATTTGGACTTTTTTTTGTATTACAGTATCATAAATTTGGTGGGATGAGAGAAAGATAAAAGACAGAAGAGTTGGGGCACCCCAGTGACCTTGTGGTCAGCACGCATGCCAAAACCACAACGTCCACGGTTGGGGACCTTTATTGAATGTCATATCCCTTGTGACTCCCAACATTTCCTGTCTATACCTCTACTACTGCCGCTAAATAAAAGCAAAACTGCCCCAAAAAAAAAAATCTTAAAAAATCTGAGCCGTCAAAATCAAAGCAAAATATATCCTGACTTTTAGTCTCTAATATGGGTAGAGCTCCAAAAGTGCTCGATCCTACATTTCCCATAATGCAACTCAAAAGCAGCTTTCATTGGACCCTGTCCGCGTTCCAAACGTCCACTTCTTTCAAACACAGCAGTCAGTAACCTGAACTGAACATGTGTCTATAGGTTTGCAAATGTACACACACACACACACACACACACCAAAAAAAGGCTACCTAGCACATTTTCTCTGACACATACACACACAGCACCTACACAACATAACAGCACTTCACACTGACACATGGCCACCCACGCAGTGAGGCAGAATTAGCTCCACTCAGGTCTGCTGCCCACCACGACACCACCTGCCAAACACATACTATGTGTTCCTCCACGTGACAAATACTGGGACGTGATTGACAACTGTAATTACTCCAACACCATCGTGCAACAGACACCCCACCCCACCCCACCCTCCTCCTTCAGATGTGTTTATATTTAAAAGCTGTAGGCACTTAGAGATATTAAGATTATGCAAATGTTCAACACAACCTGGGAAAGGATGGACTGTCCAGATTCTTTTCTTCTTCCTCTAATGGGTTTCGAAAAAGCCCGAAATAAGTAATTTTGAACTAACCAAAGGCTTTTTTTTTGGTCTACGTGGAGTAAAAATAAGCTCATGTATCTTCATTAAGGTATCCCATGTGACAGAGAGCACTTCAGGGACACTTTAAAAAGCACAACGTGCGAGCAATTCTCAACAAAAGTTCTTAAATTAAAACCACAGGCCCGAAACCTGCTTTCACAACTAAACTACGTCAGAGGTATTTAAAGACCAAGTCCTCATATGATTTTGATTACTACTGTTTTCTCAGAAACTCTTAGGAACTTTGCAAATTACAGCATGTTAGTCTCAAAATAGTCTTAATGGAGAGTGAATATGGCGTTAATGAAAAGAAACAACCCAAGCTTGTTGATACAGGCAGCCCAACCACTTCAACTACCACTAAACCTGTTGGATTTTCACAATAAATGTCATGTCTTCGGCTAATTCAAATGCCTCCTTCTTGGTTTGACTCATACTAAAAGAACTCATGACAATTGGACTGATGTTGTCATTCTGCCTGTTCATTACGTTGCCTTTCTGTTGTTGACATTGGCTGGAAATTGTTTTAGCATCGCCCATATGGAGCACATTATGTTAATATCTGTTTGCTTTTATAATCTGTATAAACTTTTGTGAACGTATGAATAGCTTTGTTTTTGGTTGACAGACTAACAGGCTTTATTGATGGGAAGGAGGCCTGTGAGGTTTTCAGAGAGGCAGGTAAGAGGCTGTCTCTAACTACAGGTAAAAAAAAACACAAAACACACAAAACATCTGACCTAAAAGTAGAGATTTAAACGTCTCAATAACATTATACCAGCTCTTACAAAATAGTTTTATAAACAGCAACATTAATGTCAAGAAGACCCATTTCGCTGTATTTAAAGAACTCCCCACGGTCACATATTTGCCTCCTAATTAACATTCCTGAAAGAAAACTAGTTTCAGTGAGTGACATAATGGCTTTGTACAACATAACAATAACATGACTCCAGGAAGCATCTTAATTCATTTACATACTGTAGGTTTAACTCCTCTTAATTTCAAATGCACATAAGCAACACTGCCTTGATTAATCACATCCTACCTACAGTATGTACTGTATGCGGAACGACCAGCATCAAGCAAAATATGAGATTCAAAAGAAAAATAAATCAAATTGAATGCCATAAATTTAAATTCAAATGATACCAATATTGCACTGTCATGGTGTTCTGCTATTTCGAGAGATGAATATGGTTTCCTGATGAGATGATAAGGATCTGGGTTATGATTAGTGACCTTAACAATCATTGTTCTAACTAGCAGCAGTGCTAGTAGGTTAGCACTGCAGTAAATCAGGAAGAATTTGATCTGACTGCATACTGAAAAGCTTTTCAGTTTCAGGCCACATTTTCAGGATGTTTTAGTCAGTGTTCGCTATCTACATCTACACATTTACTCGAGGCTGGAGGCCTTGGCTCCGGCTCAAGTCAATGAACTGAAAGGAATCTCTCCTTGAAAGCCAGACCTTTGCCTTTAGGCACTTTGAAACTGAAACGGGACACAGGTACCATCACAAAGCATAAACCAAAACCTGCTGAGCAGTATATTTGTTTACATACAATAAATATACTCCATGTTATGTCAAGCGTTTGTGTGAGAAGAGGAGACGGATAAGAAAGCCCACATGAGCATCAGACACAATTTATTTTTCTTCTGGTCAATACCACCTGACTTTCTCCCCTTTGAAACGAATGTGTATCTTTTTTACCCAGGTATTCCTGTGGGTGCAAATCAAGATCCGGTTCAGTGCATCATCTGCCTGTCAGTTTAATAGGAGAGAAAGTAGCAACTGCTCGTTCTCTCCGCCTCCGCCTCCCTACCCCACCTCTCTCACATACACTGGCTTCCAGCCCAGATCATATACAGTACACCACAGCCTCAGCTTCCTTCTTCTCTGCAGCACTGCTACAGCGACACACCATAGGTCTCTTTTTTTCTCTGTGTGTATGGGTAAAAAAAAAAAAATAATAATAATTCTATTCCCAAATCGAACCACAGCTGCAGAAGAGAAATCCTGCATAATTCATGTTAACTGTACAGGAGTTTGGTGGTAAACAGGAAATTCACAAGAAAAGGTTTTGTATTCCTCTAAAATAAAAACCAAACCACAGCCAGATGTTAGTGACTCACAACAACAATCAGTGTAGGCTAGAGTAATATTTTTAAATTAAAAACTCACTCAGAGCTTCTCATAAAACTCTCTCAGCATTCATCTCTCAGAGTCTTGAATAAATCGGAGGGCAGGGAGTGAACCCATGAATGCTACATGAGGTACAGTCGCACAATAATGCACTGCTGTGATCTCGACAGTTGTCGCCGAGATGTTCTGCACTTCATTATGAGAGCGGCCGCAGTGCTTCAGGAGCAACAGAATATCAGACGACCTCAGCTAATATCTGTTCGAAGCAATAAAATAAACCAATAAGGCATATCAGCAACCGCATCAACCCGCAGCAAGGCAGCACACAGGGGAGAGCGAACACACACACACACACACACACACACACACACACACATGCAAATGTCCAATACTCTTCAGTCACACCTGTACAATCCAATGCAGCCCTACAATAAGCCCTCTTCTTATGAATCTTAAAACTAGATCTGCAACAACTAGTCAGTCAATAGATTGGTTGGAAAAATCGGCAGCTATTTTCATCATCAATTAATCATGCAATTAATCATCATTACAAACACTGAACACTCTCTAGTTCCTGCTCCTTATTTGTGAAAGTTTGCTACTTTTCTTTTCTCTTATGTCAAAATGAAGTGAACATTTTAAGGTTGTGAACTATTGTTCAGACAAAATAGGGGTTGCAACAATTTGAAGAATCAATGAGAAACTTTGACGAGCATTTTTCAACATTTTCCAGCAGTTTATAGACCAAATGATCAATCAATGAAAAAATAATCAGGAGATTAATCAATAATTAAAATGATTGTTGGCTGAAAATTTGTGAGACAGATGTTCATTCAGCTGTGGGAGCTTTTCCACACTTGAATCGGTAGTGTTGTTGTTTTTTGGGGGGTTTTTTGTATTATTGAGGCCAATACTGATACTGATACCAATAACAATAACAATATATCAGCTGGTATTTTTTTTTGCCTAAATATAAACCATAAAGATCCCTTAAACTAATAATCTATATTTATAATAATAATATATCAAATGACAATGTGAATGAGAAAGGGGTCGCTTGTAGTGATGAATCTGCAGAGGATTATAATCTGACTCTGCTTCTCCCCTCGACTGCAGAGCTTTATAGTTTCAGCTCATTGTTTATCTGTCAGCTGCAACTTTGCTGTTTGTTTCACTCTCACTACTCTCACAGAGTCATTTTCAGCCGCAGCAGGCAGCTGTTTACAGAGAAAAAGCTCTAAAAAAAAAAAAAAAAAAAAAAAAACCCTAAAAAAACCACTGTACTCCACCTGTTCAGCAGCAAACAGCAGACAGACACAGTTTAGAGATTAGCTGGTGAACACAGTGGAACATTTGGCTGCTAAAGAGCCAGATATTTCCCTCAGGAGCTGGTAGAGACCAAAACAGACTCAAAAAATTAAAAAGGTCAGTACTGGGCTTACATTCATCGGACGGCCAGGAACATGACGCCAAACGGATGCTAATGTTTCTATGTAACTGTTGGATGTATGAATAAGAAATTGTTTTCCAAGAATGTTGCCATATCTAAAAGGATGTCAATGTTGTGTTCGCAAATTGATGTGCTGCCCCCCAAGTGGCCAAAAAAAACAAAATCGGGCATTTTTGAGCTGCAGTGATTGCTCGATGAAAATTTATTAGTAGAGCGACAGAAAACTCAGCAGCAACTGTTACCATAGACACCAAACATTTGCTGTTTCCAGCTTCTGAAATCAGAGGATGTGATGCCTTTGTTTGGTGATTGTATAGCTACTAAATATTTTGGGTTTTAAACTGTTGGTAGAATAAAACGAGCGATTTGAACACATCACATTCAGCAAGGATTGTTCACAATTTTCTGACATAAACAAAATGATTCATTTATAACCCACGAAAAATAACCATCAGATGAAACCAATATTGAAGATGATGGTTAGTTGCAGCCCTGTACTGGGGTGCATATTACTGAAATGTGTGGCTAATGTTTTGATCACTGCTATTACATTAGGGAAGCATAATATTAGAATCCAATACAGCTAGGGCTGCAAATGATGATGACTTTCCATTATTAACATTATCAATTATTTTCTTGGTGAATTGGTTGAACTTTCCAAACAGCTCAAAGACCTATGAGTCATCCAAATAGCTCCTGTTTCAACTCTACATACAATGCCACTAAATCTGGCCTCATAAATGACTGAAGCATTGTGTCAATATGTCTCTGATACACTCTCAACCAAAAGTACACTGTTTCCAAAGGCATGGTTTAATGCAGGCATCTCTGCACAAGCTGTTATCTGAATTTGTAGATGCGAGTCCTTGTTTGACTTACAACAGTCGGTAAACTAGTTCATTAGCAGGCCTACAAGCCTGTGAGAGAGGTTTGGATTTAAACCCCCTCACCCAACCCCACCCCCCTACCCCTCCTCCTCCTCCTCGCAGTGACGTGGTGGTAAAAGTGCAACGTGGACGGGGCAAATAACAACACGAAGCCACGGACCTGAAGCGACAGTGAATCACATCTAAAAAGCCCCCCCCCCCTCCTCCTCCTCTGCTGATAACTCCATCCATGTGCTTACCTGTTCTGCCAGCCTTGGATCAGGTTGGTGTATTTGCTCAGCACTCCTTCCAGCTGCCTCCTGCGCGCCTGCTGCTGCTGCTGCTGCTGCAGATTCATGCTGTTCCCCAGCACAGCTCCCCGGCTTCCTCCTGCTCCGGCCGGGCCACCCAAGGAGCCGGAGCCGGGGCTGTGCGAGCCGCTCCGGCCGCTGGGCTGCTTGCACGCCGATGAGTTCCCGCGGTCCGTGGAGGAAGAGTTGGTTTTGTTGGTCCCGGGATGCGGACTGCAGAGTGTCTTGTCCATCCTGACGACGGGACGGCGGAGAGCGGGAGGAGGAGGAGGAAAGAGAGGGGAGGAGGGGACAGGGATGGACCAGAGTCGGCAGCAGCAGCAGCAGCGGTGAAGGTTTCAGAAGAGCATAAGTGTGAAACAGGGCGATGTGTGTCTGCGGAACTAAAGCAGAGGCAGCGGATGTGCATTGACTGCGCTGCGCCGGTGGTGTAAGCGTCCCTCAGTGCGTGAGAAAGCTGACATAGTCCTCGGTGGTGTCTGCGTCCTGCTCTCTCCTCTGCAGTGCGCGGCTGTGTGGCACTCTGGGTCTCCTCCAGCGTTTTCCTGGTAGGAAGGCAGAGCAGCGCGCAGACACTCCCACTCCACTCTGGACCTGCCCCCGGATATTACAGTGCAATCCTATTATACACATCATCATGCCAAAAATAAAGTAACCCGAGAAATAAAAAAAATAAAAAGATAAATAACAATACTGCCAGCAGGAAAAGCCTTAGATGAGTCATGTACGAGGCTGATACACATCAGGACTTTCTTTACCATGTTTTACAAGAAAAAACATGACGTGTGGGAACATTTATGTTATGAAAAAAAAAACTAAATTGCATGAATTTAGTATGATAAAAAAAAAATGAATATGGATACTGAGAATTATGTTTATAATTTATCTTAAAAGTAAATATCTCTATGTGCCCAGCTGAGCTCTGGTATTTCTTTAGTACTTGTCGGGGGGTTTGTCAATCTGAAAGAAGATAAAGTGGATTTGTACAATGTGCTCTGTGAATGATATAGAAAATGAGTTTTGTTTTATTTTGCCCCTTTGACTGAGACTTGCTCAATTCTTCAAAAACAGGCTTTGTAGATATGGATGATGCACAAAGACGTATCAAACATTTAAATTAGAAAGTTACCTGGAGAAAAGCTGGGATGAGAGAAAAAAAAAAAAGCCCATAAACCGGATAAACTGTAGATACAGTAAAGGTACAGAAGATAGACGTGCTTATAATGTTGTCACTTTAGTTTGCTTTCGCTCTTTTGTTTTTATAAATGTAAAAATGTAAATTATCATAAGATGTATGTTTTGTAAAACAGCTGTATTTTATAATCCCATGGGGGAAGGGCCAGATGTTCTGCCTGACACAGAGATAAATATGAAAATAACTAAACCAACCTAACTACATCAAGATTACAATAAGGGCGAGAATATTATAGGATTGTTATCGGGACATGACTTATATTAGGCATATGCTATATAAATCACTTATTAAAGAAATAGTACAGGAAAGAAAATTAAATGAAAGGTCAGGTCAGCCATTATGAGCACACCTTAGGTATTTCATGGGGTAAGTCATAAAATTTTATTGCAGATAAAACAACAGTATAATCTTACTAATAAATCAAGAACTGTCTGTCTGTCTGTCTGTCCTTCAATTTTCACAATAACCGCTCATCTGATCTAAGTCAAACTTCACTGGTGTATTGCTGAGGACCCAAGGAAGTGAAGCATCAGCCGTAACGTTTTTTGGATGAGCGGTTCTCAAGAGAATCAGAAATGCAGACATGAAATAATCTATATAATCTCTGGCATCATTGTTACACACACTGAGAGCTGCAAACTGGATTGACGCAGGCCGAGCAAAGACACCAAAGTCAACTCCAGGCTGAAACGGAGATTGATTGAGCATCAGGAAACTGACTCCTGAGGAGAGAAGGAAAGAGCTAAGAAAAAGAAATGTTAAACGAGTTGAAGGAAATGGAGATGGAGCGCAGAGCAAGAGCTGCTCCGGAGCTGCAGATGTGCAGGAGAGAGAAAAAGGGAAAGAGATTAAAGAAACTGAAAGATTGAAATGGCAGAAAATAAGAGTTGAAGAGGAGAGGAAGAGGCCAAACACAGAGGGGTGGAGAAGAGGAGGCCAATGAGCAGAAAGCCCCTGGAGAAACATGGTCAGGAGCATCTGAAGAAGCAAGAGAGGAGGCTTCAGTGGAAAGAAAGGTGGAGGCCATCACAAGCCTCATTCACTGTAAGTGATCGGAAGAAGGAGCATCAGAGGAGGCATGAGGAGGCAGCAGAGAGGCACGACTAAGCCGGTTTCAAGTGCCCGACATCTGAGCCAGGCAGAGAAAACCTCCGGTGGACAACCTGCAGTGGCTCTGAAGAGACTGAAGTTTGGACTCAGCTTTGATAAGAACCAGGATCAGATGGAGAGGAAGAAGGAGGCGTGCAAGTCAAAGAGCAGAACAGAAAGTGAGAGGCCTGTGAGGACAGGAGCTGGAGCCATTTATCTGAGCGGTTTGACGGTTACCGCATGTCCAGAGACAACATCCTCTTCCGAATGGAACTGATCCCCCTCAACACCCACTGCTACAATTATTATTATTAGTCCTACAAGTGTGATGGTGACACCCTCTCCTTCTCTCCACCCTCTGTCGCTTATCTCTGTATCTTTCCTCTATCTCCCTCACCTCCACCCTCACCCCCTCCTTCCACCCCCCCACCC